>NW_025950363.1:2012500-2180372 GCF_021028975.2 Sphaerodactylus townsendi
GCGATGACAACGCAGCCGCCCCGCCGCTGCCGCTGTCGCATCCCCTCAGCGCGCATCATTCTTGAGGCTCTTCAAAATGGCACGGGGTCACGGGGCAGCCCAGGCGCACGCCAGAAATGATGCACGCTGAGAGTAGCGCGCATCATAGGGGGGTCATAGCAAGTGGGGAAAAGCCCCTGGAGAACCAGGTTTAATTCCCCACTCCTCCACCTGAGTGCCAGAGGCTTATCAGATATGTTTCTACACTCCTAAATTCCTGCTGAGTGACCTTGGGCTAGTCACAGTTCTTTGGAACTCTCTCAGTCGCACCTACCTCACAAGGCATCTGTTGTGGGGAGAGGAAGGGAAAGGATTTCCCTTTCCTCCTTGAGTAAGCCACCTTGAGTCTCCTTACAGGAGAGAAAAGTGGGATATAAATCTTCCCCCACCCCATTAAGAACATAAGAACATAAGAACAAGCCAGCTGGATCAGACCAGAGTCCATCTAGTCCAGCTCTCTGCTACTCGCAGTGGCCCACCAGGTGCCTTTGGGAGCTCACATGCAGGAGGTGAAAGCAATGGCCTTCTGCGGCTGTTGCTCCCGATCACCTGGTCTGTTAAGGCATTTGCAATCTGAGATCAAAGAGGATCAAGATTGGTAGCCATAAATCGACTTCTCCTCCATAAATCTGCCCATTCTTCTTCTTCTTCTTCTTCTTCTTCTTCTTCTTCTTCTTCTTCTTCTTCTTCTTCTTCTTCTTCTTCTTCTTCTTCTTCTTCTTCTTCTTCTTCTTCTTCTTCTTCTTCTTCTTCTTCTTCTCCTTCTCCTCCTCCTCCTCCTCCTCCTCCTCCTCCTCCTCCTCCTCCTCCTCCTTCTTCTCCTTCTTCTCCTTCTCCTTCTCCTTCTCCTTCTCCTTCTCCTCCTCCTCCTCCTCCTCCTCCTCCTCCTCTACATTCGTAAAAGTGTCCTCCTCCTCCTCCTCCTCTACATCTCATAAAAGTGTCTTTCACAACCTGGATATATCTGGCAGCTGCTGTCAAGCACTCAAGCCGCAGGACTGAAACATGTGCACACCCTCCTAGTTAATCGGCAATAACGATGAACAAATAACAGCCATGGCGCTCATTTCCCTTTCTCGGCAGGTAGCCAGGTATACCATGGTGGAAAGGAATGCCAGTGCTAATGGCTGCTCTTTGTAATGATGGCCGGGGGGGGGGGGGGGTTCATATTAATGTCCCTTCCATAATGATCTTGGGCAGTTGACGTAATGAGCTGGCATTAAGTGAAGGTCATGCAACACATCTCTGGAGGGCAGCAAAATTATGTTTGTTTGCATGCTTTTGAGGCAAGGGGGAATAGTGTCGTTTGAGGTTATTTGTCCGCTGAACCTAACAGAGATTGCAGAATCTTTTCTTTTAATGCCTGAAAGCGACACCGAGTTTACTGCATGCTGCCTAACAGACCAACCAAGACCCTGGCCTGTGATACCCAGGCAAGCCTATAGTCAGATGGGGGGGGGGATTTCTGCTGGAATCAGCAGTGTGCTACCAGTCTGAATCTTGAGGAGCAACAGTGGCGTAGTGGTTAAGAGCAGGTGCATTCTGATCTGGAGAACTGGGTTTGATTCCCCGTCACTTGAGCTGTGGAGGCTTATCTGGGGAACTAAATTAGCCTGTGCACTCCAACACACGCCAGCTGGGTGACCTTGGGCTAGTCACAGGTCTAATAAGAACATCCTCTGAAGATGCCAGCCACAGCCACAGATGCAGGCGAAACGTCAGGAGAGAATGCTGCTAGAACACGGCCATACAGCCCGGAAACCACACAGCACCCAAGTGATTCCGGCCATGAAAGCCTTCGACAATACATTAAACCTTTTTATGTTTTAACTGTTACACCTTGTTTGTGAGTCTCCCACTCTGTTCTAGCCAAGTACAGGACACAAAATATTGTTTTACTTGGGAAACAGAACACCCACATAAGTGGATGAGAAGGATGGGAAATGGTATGATGTATCCTGATCTTGTCAGATCTTGAAAGCTAAGCAGCAATGGTTATTTGGTTGGGAGACCCCCACACAGAGGATTCTGCAGAATGAGCCAATGGCAAACCGCCTTTTCTCCTTGCTTATCTTAAAAGCACTTTGCTAGGGTCACTGACAGTCTGTTGCTACTTCATAGCACTTATGTTCATAAGTGGATGAGATGAGAATTGAACTGAAGATTTTCCCAGCTGAGAAGTTCAATTGCACAGGCTCTGGGGGTGGTATGAATTTCACACTGAATGTGTCCGATAGTTGGGCTTAACATCTTCAGAGATTTCAATCAGACATGAGCCAGCCCATGCTGAATTACCATGAACACCTGGCAAATAGATTTTCCTTGGTGTTTTTTTTTATTTTTCAGAACCAAGCATGCTTCAAAACATTGCTGATCCAAATATCAGCAGCTATTAACCATGGCTGCTTAGACAAACACTAAAGAGTAGGATTTGTTGAAAACACAGCATGTATTTTTTATTTATTGGCGTCATTTGGAACTGATTTAATTATCTAGAGCGGAGAAGGTGTTAAGAACGGCAAACTCTAATCTGGAGAACCTGGTACGATTCTCCCCTTCTTTTACTGGATGACTATGGGCCAGTTACAGTTCTCAGGAGCAGCAGTGGTGTAGGAGGTTAAGAGCTTGTGTATCTAATCTGGAGGAACCGGGTTTGATTCCCAGCTCTGCCGCCTGAACTGTGGAGGCTTATCTGGGGAATTCAGATTAGCCTGTACACTCCCACACATGCCAGCTGGGTGACCTTGGGCTAGTCACAGCTTCTGGGAGCTCTCTCAGCCCCACCTACCTCACAGGGTGTTTGTTGTGAGGGGGGAAGGGCAAGGAGATTGTAAGGCCCTTTGAGTCTCCTGCAGGAGAGAAAGGGGGGATATAAATCCAAACTCTTCCTCCTCCTCCTCCTCCTCCTCCTCCTCTTCTTCTTCTTCTTCTTCTTCTTCTCAGAATTCTTTTAGCCCCATTTACCTCACAAGGCGGCTGTTGTGAGACTTTTTCAAAGTTTTCCCTTGAAAACCAATTTCTTTTGCAATATAGGGAAAATGCTCGGCCCTGATTCAACACAAGAAATAATATGCAACTAAATAGTGGGCATGGTAAAAATTTATAAAATTATGCATGTGGAGAGACCTCATCTTGGATACTATGTGCAGTTCTGGTCAGCAATTCAGAAAAAGGACATTGGAGAACTGGAAAAAGTATGATGAAGGCAACCAAGAAGATTATGGGGTTGGAGCATCTAAAACGCAAAGGTGGAAAGGGGTACGTAGTACCAAGAATAAACCCGTGTCTTGGTCAAAGTAGGGTTGTAAGACCCCAGCCAGAGGGGATCTTACTACACTTAAAATGAGGCCTAGGATTCAATGTTGCCAGCATGATGACATCATTCCGGAAGTGATGTCATCACACAGGCAATGACAGAAGAGACACTCTGGTATAGGGCAAGACTCTATGGTAAATATGGCAATATTTTGCAACATTTCCACAGATAAATGTATAGTGACTAGCTAACTCTAAAGCACCCCCTGTTTTTGCGAATATTTTGGGGAGTCTAGAATAGTATCTTTCCTTGACAATTTGTTAGCATTTGCTTCGGTGACATTTGGCTGTTCTGGAAATGTCACTCTGAACTGCCTTTTGTTTGTCTTCTGTGATGTCATCATGTGGCTATGCCCAATTTGCTGAGCAGGGTTATGTCATCTTGGTGGAGGGGCATAACGGGGGGAGTATTGAATAGCAGACATCTTTTAAGGGAGGAAGGGAGAGGGATTTGGGTCTAGTTATTTTATCTTTGGTTTTAGCTGGGGTTGTTTTAACTATTACTGTAACCTGCCTTGAGCCAAGTGGGCAAGTGGAATATAAATGTTGTAATAAACAGAGACATAGGCCCTGCAGAATTTTGCTCAGTTCTACGGGGCCTGTAACTGCTGTTTAAGTTTTTAAGTTTTTAAGTTTTAATGAATTAAGTTGTATTCTTGTAATGACTTGTTGATTTGCTGTCTTAAAAGAACAGCCATTTTGTGAGCCGCCTTGAGCCCTTCTGGGGTGAGGCGGCTTATGAATGAATGAATGAATGAATGAATGAATGAATGAATGAATGAATGAATGAATGAATGAATGAATGAATGAATGAAGATGACCTATGGTTGAGACCATTGATGTGTCTGTTGCTGATCTTTATCTTTATCCTTATTTTTAAAATGGTTTTTCCTTCCTTAGTGGGAGTGGGAAGTTAGTCACCAATAGGGAATATGATGTATAAAAGATCCGGGGATGTTATTAGTGGTAGTTTTTCATGTGTATGAAATTTGATTGTTAATGTGTGAAGTTGTTCACCACCTTGAGCCAAGCACGGTTTGGAGGGAGCAGGATAGAAGCCCAATAAACAAACAAACAAACAAACTGCAAAGGAGCAGCTGGATAAAGGGAAAACAACAGTGTCAAAGAAGAAGAGTTCTCTACCAATTTTGGGGGGAACAACCACTAACTGGTGCAGATTGGATTCACAGATCTCCAGACTGGATCCCTTGAGCAAATCCTTCTTTCATAGTTGCACTAAATTATATGAAGACTTTTTTTATTTCTTCCCTGTGGAAGTCCATTCATTTAATTTGCGTGGTGGGTGAATTTCACGCACAAAACTCATCATGACAATCTTTCGTCGCAGAAAGAGTTAAAGATTTTGTAGAGATGATGTATTTGCTGTTCCTCTGATCCCCTGGGCAGCACAATCGAACATGTAGTCTCTTTGCAGATTTCTATTCCCAGAGCACAATCTGTGAATTTCTAGGCTGGCTCAAATGAATCTGACTGGAGTTCAAGGAAGGTGTAATTGCGGTGTGTGCTCTTCTGAACTTTGCAGTGCGCAACTTACCAGTATTCTCATCCAAGTGCAAGGATCACTTTTATTGTGTCTTGCTCAATTAGCAGCGAAAAAGCCAACTTCAGTCCGGTAATTTCCTAATCAAAATCTTCTTCACTGGTAAAAGCTGCCTTCAGATACAATCCACAAGAAGAAGAAGAAGAGGAGGAGGAGGAGGAGGAGGAGGAGGAGGAGGAGGAAGAGGAGGAGGAGTTGTAGTAGTAGTTTGGATTTTTACCTTGCTTTTCTCAACCATAAGGAGTTTCAGACCCATTATACATGGAATGCTTACCTCAGGGCTCTTAGTTGTGCAGTGGGGCTGTAGTGTGGTCTCCTTTTGTTTCTCTGTTTGCACACAAGGAGGAAGCCCACAGCTGCTTGCTTAGCCCTCTGCTTTTACTGGTTCTCTTGACTCTGTGGATCACCTCCCACTTAAAGGCACAGATCTCATTACGCTCCAAGCAGCTGCAAGATGAAGGATTTTGCTAAAGCCTGAGCCTTTGGGGAGGGCGGTATATAAATATAATAAATAAATATAATAAATAAAGCCCTTTAAATTGCAGTTATCTAAGTATAACTTTCCAACCCCCCCCCCCCCACACACACACACACACAAGAAATAGGCAAAGCAGTTCCCTGGAAAGCACAGTGACCATGTAGGACAATGTCTTAGGCCACAGGTGTCAAACTCGTGGCCCTCCAGATGTTATGGACTACAGTTCCCATCATCCCCTGCCAGCATTATGCTGGCAGGGGGATGATGGGAACTGTAGTCCATAACATCTGGAGGGCCACGAGTTTGCCATCTATGTCTTAGGTGAATTCCGGATGGGCCATAAACAGTGGCGTGGAAGCGGTGTGAAAATGGTGTAAACCCTTTTACATCCTTTAAAACCATTTTATACCATTTTCACACCGCTGTTTTTGGCCCATCCGGAATCTGCCACAGACCTGGTATTCTCTCCCCCTTCCCTCTCTTCCACACACACAGCCTCTCTCTCGTCCTGCTACTGCTGAGAAGAAGGGAGGGGCCTGTTTTAAAATAGAGGCTTGTTTGAAATAAAGTTTTAGGAAGTTCTCTTGATCATGGGGATGGTGAAAATAGAGCAGGAAAAATGGGGAGCAGCCAAAAACCAACCCTGCTTCTATTGTCCCTTGGGGAAGCCCTCTCTGTTACTATTAATCAATATATTGATATATTAGTATTAGAATAGAGAGGCAGGAAGAAGATGGCAACATGGATGAGGGTGAGGGGGAAGGCATGGATGGCAATGAGAGGGAGTGGGAATGTGTGGGGGTAAGTAGAAGGCATGGATGGCAATGAGAGGGTGTCGCAATGTGAGGGAGTGGGAATGTGTGGGGGTGAGGGGAAGGCATGAATGGCAATGAGGGGGAGTGGTAGGGAGGGAATGGCAATGTGTAGGGTGAGGGGTGAGGGGGAAGATGACAATATGACTGGGTGGAGCTAGGTAGGCTGGTCCTGAGTGGAGGAAACTTGTCCGGGGCAATGCTGTGCTTACTGGCAAATCTGCCCCCAGTGGCAGCAAAGCAAATTAAAAGTTGCACTAGAAGTGGTCTCGCTTACTGAAGAAAGAATGGAAAGTGAAAGTGAGGCTCGAGGAAATTCCTCCATACAAGAAATCTTGCTGTGAGCAACATTCACCCCTGTTGCACACTGGACACCTTGTGCATAATCGGCCTCAAAGCAGCTCACAAGCTCCTTCCCTTCCTCTCCCCACAACAGGCACTTTGTGAGGTAGGTGGGGCTGAGAGAGTTCGGACAGAACTGTGACTAACTCCAGGTCACCCAGCAGGCTTCATGTGTAGGAGTGAGGAATCAAACCTGGTTTTCCAGATCAGAGTCCACTTGCTTTTAACCACTATGCCACATTAGCTCAGAACACTGTGGATTCCCCAAAACTAAGAAAGCCACTGAGAGGGATGGTACGGCCCAGTCTTTTCAGGTCTCAGAAGCTAAGCAGGGTCTGTGCTTTGAAAGGATACCACCAAGGAAGAAAACAAGAGCAAACTGACTTTTGCCTTGAAAGCCCTTTCCACGTTCATTGTAAGTCAGCTGTGACTTGACAGCACTTCACACACACACACACACACACACACACACACACACACACACACACACACACACACACACACACACACACACACACACATAATCTGTTTCTTTAAAGAACAAACCAATTTCAAAGTTTTGGGACCTTGTTCCTGAAATAATCCTATTAAATCCCTTTTTCTTGAAATAATCCTATTAAAAGAACACAATTTACTGTCCACCTGTCCAATTCTATCAATACCCGAGTCTTTTTTAAAATGTTCTGTATGTGATTAAATGAATCTCATTTACCGACACAGTAAAATATAATAGGAACCAAAGCCTTTAAAGAATCTCCTAAATCAAAGTAGCAGTTTCCAGAACAGAAGGTGAGCAGGATCACTTACAATATTAATTGTAACAAAGGCCCTTTCCGCACGGGCCATAAACGGCGCCCTGGGGACGGCAAAAACACAGTCCCCAGGGAGCCCTTCGCACAGGCGGCGCTGCCAAAACGCAGCAGCAGCATGAGCCTGGCTCCCTCCCCCCAGAGACAGCGTCAGGACGCCTCCAAAAACCTCCCCTCCTGGAGAGGAGGTTTTTAAGAAAAAATGAAACATTCCCAGCTGACTCTTGTGACGAACGGAATTGCCGGGAACACACTGTTTCCCCCGTCCCTCTCCCACTCACCTCGTTGCTGTTGTCGCCCTGCTGGCCTCCTAAGACCCTCCCTTGCTGTCTTCCGACCCCTGGAGGTCGGAGGGCAGCGTGGGCGGGTCTTAGGAGGACCAGCAGAGCTAACAGCAGCCCGATGAGGTGAGTGGAAAAGAAACGGGGAAGCAGCCGAGCCTCACCTCTCTTGCGCTGGCAGCACTCTCTTGAGGCCACTCGCACGCTCTCGTGCGAACGGCCCCCACTCCTCCACCGGCAGAATTCCTGCCGGTGGGGAAGTGCCCTTTGGCCCGTGCGGAAAGGGCCTGAGAGCCAGAGAGGTTTAATGGTTAAGAGCAGGCGGGCTCTTATGTAGAGAACTGAGATTGATTCCCCTCTCCTCCACATGAGTGGCAGACTCTTATCTGGTGAACTGGATTTGTTTCCACACTCTTACACATGAAGCCTGCTGGATGACCTTGGGCTATGCACAGTTCTCTCAGAACTCTCTCAGCCCCACCTGCTTCATAAGGTGTCTGTTGTCAGGAAAGGAATTGAAAGGAGTTTGTAAGCCCCCAACTTCCCGCTTCTATTTTGGAGCTTCCCTGCCCAAATTGAATCCACAGTTCTTTCATTCTCGGCCATTTTCAGTTTCCTCACACCAAACTTTCCTCACAAAATGCAGGCATTTCCCACGGCTATTTCTGCATCCATAAGTTAAAATTATTCCCTAATATGCTTGGTCTGTGTACAAGTGACTAATGCTGCAGGTATAAATGCCATATATATCCCATAGGAACGTCATAAAGCGTGCTCACAGAACAGAAAGGGATCTACAATAACAGTAGGAATAGAAGCAAATGTAAAAAAACAAATGAAATAGGAAAGAGTTGTTCATTACCCAATGTGTCCCTCAGGGCATATTAAGTTCTACAAATGACTTCTTGGCAATCCTTGGCCCCAAATGCGTCTGGCTGTCTTCTGTCCTTTTTGAGTTTGACTTGGGCTGGTGGAATGCTCTATGTAGTGAGAGCTGGGCTCTGTGGGATTTATCTCAGTTTCACAGGGCCCGTAATAGCCAGCCATTGTGCTGCAGTGGTTCAAAGCCATTGTGCTGTAGTGGTTCTAATCTGGACAACTGGGTTTGATTCCCCACTCCTGCACATGAAGCCTGCTGGGTGATCTTGGGCCAGTTACAGTTCTCTCAGACCTCCCTCAGTCAAACCTACCTCACCAGGGGTATGTTGTGGGGAGAGGAAGGGAAAGAGTTTGTAAGCTGCTTTGAGACTCCTTAGGGTTGAGAAAAATGGGATGTAAATCTAAACTACTCCTCCTCCTCCTCCCCTTCTTTCTTTTTTTCTGGAGGAGGGTGGGTGGAGACAGAGCCCTCTGGGAGTTGGGCGGTCAATCAAGTCTAATAAACAAACAAACAAACAAACAAACAAACTAACTAACTAACTAACTAACTAACTAACTAACTAACTAACTAACTAACTAACTAACTAACTAACTAACTAACTAACTAACTAACTAACTAACTAACTAACTAACTTGTGGAAGAGCAATTGGATCCCATTCTCCTAAGATCTTTTTTGTACCCTCCATGGCCCCTTCCGCACATGCAGAATAATGCAATTTCAATCCACTTTCACAATTGTTTGCAAGTGAATTTTGCTATTCCGCACAGTAAAATCCAGGTGCAAAGTGCATTGAAAATGCATGATTTTGCAGGTATAGAAGGGGCCTTCATCCCGCCACTTATTTGTTGTATGCCTGCTCAAGAATAGGATGTTGGAGGGTGGAGGGTCTCTGTGTATTTGTTAGGGAAAACATGTTATTTAAAATGTCTGATTGTGAAACTCCTTGCAATTATGCAGATGACAGACAGGTTTGCTCCCTGATTCATCTGTTCTGTGCCTCGGAAAAATATTGGAACTGCAGAGGACAAGTCTATCCAATGATTCTCAATGGCCGGTAGACCAGCCTTCCACTTTTTAATGGGAAGTAGACCAGTCTAAGAGTCTCATGTTTGCATCTGTGTATATTTGCAGACACCTCATTGTAGTTGTTTTTTCTAATAGGAAACTGTACATTGTTGGAATTGGCAGGACCAGCTGAGCACAACTATGTACTCTTTGGGCTGAAAAGGCACCTGGGATTAGAGCCTGCAGAGCAAACATCCTGGGGCGACCTTCAGCAAATGAAGGCAGGGAGAATCTCTTCAGCAGCACACAAAAGGCCGGGCGCAAGCAAAGGAGAAAAGCGACCCAAATGCTTAGTGGTTGGGTTAGAAACATAAGATGCTTCTTGAGCTCCTGAGCTCCGCACAGTCAGGCAGGGAATGTCTTGAGGGGAAAAAGTCCACTTTTCAGCGTCTTCAAAATAAGATGGCTGGGGCTGAAATAAGATGTCTTGAGGATGTTTTGAGGGGAAAACTATGCAGAGTTCCTCCCAAAGACACCTTTTTTTTTGCATCCTCAGATGTCTTATTTGTTCTGTGCAGAGTGGACTAGAGTGTCCTCCAATTCTTGCTTTCCTTGTTTGTTTTAATCCACCCTCCCATCCCTTGTGTTAGAATCATAGAATCAAAGGCCGTTTCTGCATGGCGTAGTTGGGGGTTGGGTTGGCGTTCGCACCAACGGTCCCAGGGACCATTCGCACGAACGGTCCCGGAAACAGCCGGGACGACGGCGCCGCGGAGAGCCGTCGCCCAGCCGACCCGGTGTGTTTCTGGTCGGCCGGCATGTCGCCGAGACCTGGCGACATGCCCCCCCTGGCCCTGCGCGACTGCTTCAGCATCGCAGGGCAGGGGGGCGTGTCCCCAGGCCTCGGCGATGCGCCGGATGGCTGGGGACAAGGTAAGTGCAGGGGGGAGGGGGCCACCATATTCCGCCCGTGCAGAAGGGGCCATAGAGTTGGAAGAGACCCCAAGAGCCATCAAGTCTAACCCCCCCCCCACCATGCAGGAACACACAATCAAAGCACTCCAACATATGTTCATCCAGCCTCTGTTTAAAAACCTCCAAAAAAGAAGACTCCGCCACTCTAGATCCTCTGTTGATTTAACTGTATTTTAGGGGCCCTTCTCTCTCTTGAACTTTCTATTTCTGCTTTCTGAAGGGCTCTTTTTTCCTTTGGGAGCGATTTCTTTTTATTGAGCTGTGCGTTTTCCACAGCAGATGCTCAGGTTCTGGCCTTTCGGGCATCCCCACACAAAAGATGTGACAGATGATGGTGAAGGGGAGGGGACATCTGTGTACGGAGAGTTTCAGCACGCGGAAAGGTGACAGGCAAATTGAAGAGAGAAGAGAAGAAGTCAATTTTGTGTGTGTGTGTGTGTGTGTGTGTGTGTGTGTGTGTGTGTGTGTGTGTGTGTGTGTGTGTGTGTGTGTGCCGACTTGTCCCAATAGCAAGAGGAACGAAGCACTCAAAAACAACAAATGATACTATTTCAATGTATTGTTGAAGGCTTTCACGGCCGGATTCAACTGGTTCTGGTGGGTTTTCCGGGCTGTGTGGCCGTGGTCTGGTGGATCTTGTTCCTAACGTTCCGCCTGCATCTGTGGCTGGCATCTTCAGAGGTGGATCACAGAGGGAAGTCTGTTTCACACTCTGTCTAGTGAGAAGGGAAAGTTTAGTGGGGTATATTGTCCATGTCCCAGAGTGGGGAACCAATCATTAAGTGTTTGGGTGGAACTCGCTATGCAAAGGTATGGTTGAGCTGCATTGTATTGCGGGTGGGGTTATCAGTCAATTTTTTGACTACTGGTAGCCAAGCTTTGCTAATTTTCAGAGTCTCTTCTTTCTTGTTGAAGTTGTCTTGGTGTTTGTGAATTTCAATGGCCTCCCTGTGCAGTCTGACACAGTAGCCTTTCGAATTGTCCAGAATTTCAGTGTTCTCAAATAAAATGTTACATCCAGTTTGATTCTCCAGTTTGATTCCACAGATGCAGGCGAAACTTTAGGAACAAGATCCACCAGACCACGGCCACAGAGTCTGGAAAGCCCACTACAACCAGACACTATTTCACCTCATCATCCCAACCCAGATCTGAGCTTTCAATTGGTATTGTTTTGGAGTATTGGTATTGGAAGACCCTATGCCGAATATTCTCCATTTTCGCTAGTAAGTTCAGTTGAAGCATTTCCTGCCAAACACTAACATTTTTTTCACTGATATTTGGCTCCGTATATTTCTCTGGCAAGCGGGGATGCTTTGGACTGCCACCAGTTTGGCGCGTGTCCTGTTCATGATGAGGCTGCTGATTTCTTGATGAACTGTTCATCAGTTTGTTGACCCATTTGGCAGGTTGCTTCAGAGCATTCCTTCCTGACAGAGCAGTGTAGAGCAACTGGCTTTTTGTGAATACGTGTTCTGGCACAGTCGGATCGAGTTCTGCACCCCCCCACCCCACCCCGGTGCTGCCTTTTCTTAACCATTGATCCGCTTGGCCGGCAATTGTTAAAATAGATAGTTCAATGAGTCACAAATCACATAGATCACATAGAGCAGCAGTGGCGTAGTAGTTAAGAGCAGGTGCACTCTAATCTGGAGAACCAGGTTTGATTCCTCGCTCTGCCACTTGAGCTGTGGAGGCTTATCTGGGGAACTAGATTAGCTTGTGCACTCCAACACACACCAGCTGGGTGACCTTGGGCTAGTCACAGCTCTATGGAGCTCTCTCAGTCCCACCCACCTCACAGGGTGTTTGTTGGGGGGAGAAGGGAAAGGAGATTGTAAGCCCCTTTGAATCTCCTACAGGAGAGAAGGGGGGAGTATAAATTCAAAATCTTCTTCTTCATCAGTCGTTACAATATTTATTTATTTATTTATTGGATTTTATAGGCCGCCTCACCTCTGAAGGGCTCGAGGTGGCTCACAGTCATAACTATACTCAATAACCGTTACATAAAAACATAAATATAAGTTAACCTGATAAAATGACACAATTACAGCAGCAACAAATCTTTCAGCAGCAACAGATACATCAGAATTAAAGAAAACAAGGAAATATTGAGATTTTTTACTGGTCTGTGATGGTCTACATGGTCTGTATTGATGGTAATGGCTGTTGACCTGTGTAAGCAAACGTTCCCAGTTGATCCAGAATACTCCTAGGATTTTTGGGACCTATTTTTCAGTATGCCGAAAAATCCCAGATATATTTGAGTGAGCCGAATTTATCAGAAAAATACTGCTAAGATATTTTGGGTCTATTTTTGGCTTGGTTATACATGCTGGGTGTCCTTGGGCTAGTAACGACTCTTTCCAACCATTCTCAACCCCACCTACTTTACAAAGTGTCTGTTGTGGAGAGCGGAAGGAAAAAGGACCTTGTAAGCCACCTTGAGACTCCTTTCAGGAGAGAAAGGTGGGGTATAAATCCAAACCCTCCTTCTTCCCCACAACAAAAACTTTGTGAAGTAGGTGGGGCTGAAAGAGTTCGGAGAGAACTGTGGCTCAGGGTCACCTAGCAGGATTCATATGTAGGAGTGGGGAAACAAACCTAATTCACTTGGTTAGTGTATGCTGCTCATGTGGAGGGGTGGGAAATCAAACCCGGTTGTCCATATTAGAGTCCACCTGCTCTTAACCACTACACCACACTGACTCTATAGAGCACAGTAGAAAATGATTCACAGAATTACTTGGACAAATTATTAGGGCATTGTTGTCTATACAGCAGTGGCGTAGGAGGTTAAGAGCTCATGTATCTAATCGGGAGGAACCGGGTTTGATTCCCAGCTCTGCCGCCTGAGCTGTGGAGGCTTATCTGGGGAATTCAGATTAGCCTGTACACTCCCACACATGCCAGCTGGGTGACCTTGGGCTAGTCACAGCTTCTCGGAGCTCTCTCAGCCCCATCTACCTCACAGGGTGTTTGTTGTGAGGGGGGAAGGGCAAGGAGATTGTAAGCCCCTTTGAGTCTCCTGCAGGAGAGAAAGGGGGGATATAAATCCAAACTCTTCTTCTTCTCTTCTATACTACCTTGGATCACTTGCTGAAACTGGAATCTTACTGTGTAATTTGTACATCATTCAATATGCCACATTAACCCTTCAGCTCTGTTCTTTATTTAATTTAATTTTTATTTGATTTATTATTGGGTTTATATCCCGCCCCATCCCCGAAGGGCTCTTTAGATTTCTGGTTGGTCCTACTACCCAAATCTGATTTCACTGTTCACTGAATCTCCCATCCTGTTGGTTGTATTGATCCAATCTATATAATTCACCTTCAGTAACATTGAGAAGCGTGAACTATAGAGAATGCTAAAAATATTTTTAAAATCCTTAGTAAATCTTCATTTTCTCACCCCGTCCGGAAATCAAAGCATAGCTACCTCCAACAATTATCAGAAGACCTTGAGAGGACAGCTTTAAACTTTGGTTTTGATGGGCTTTCCCCTACACTGAGGATGCCATTTTAAGCACACTGGTGCACCGAGCGTCCCTGGAAGCCATCCCTACAAATAAAAAACAGAAAAGGAGGCTGATTTTTTGGTCTCTTTAATCAAGGCACTGAAGAAGGCTCTTTGAAACAGAGAAGACAACTGGGACTCTGTTTGCCTATGATCATCGCGCCTGAACAAATTGTTGTAGAATCACCTTAAAAGCAACGCTTGCCTCTAACTTCAAGGAACAGAAAAACCCTCTTTTATATCATTATTACTACAAAAGGTTAAAAGATGCTGCATATTGTTAACGAAGAAGATTTTGAGCTGCAGTCTTAAAAAATCTTGTATATTGTTACCCAAACAAGATGTTGCTGTTTTGGGCAGCTACTGCGAAGCCATTTTGGAACTGTCTTCTTGTACTGGGATTTCAGAAGCTGCTTTGATCTTGGGCTGATTTTATCGCATATATGATTATGGCCATTGATATTTAATGGCTATTTTTAAAATAACTTTATATAACATATATCTTTAGCGGTACAAAAAAAGGTATAATCAAAACGCATGTTTAATTATCAAGGAAGTGGTTGTGGTGGGTTTTCCGGGCTGTGTGGCCGTGGTCTGGTGGATCTTGTTCCTAACATTTCACCTGCATCTGTGGCTGGCATCTTCAGAGGTGTATCACAGAGGGAAGTCTGTTACACACTGTGTCTATTTATTTATTTATTTATTTATTTATTTATTTATTTATTTATTTATTTATTTTCAGACTTCTAGACCGCCCCATCCCCTAGGGTGCCAGCCACAGATGCAGGCGAAACGTTAGGAACAAGATCTACCAGACCATGGCCACACAGCCCGGAAACCCACCACAACCAGTTGAATCCGGCTGATAGGCACAGGGCAAGGCCCTGTCCACAGAGCAAAAGCTCTGACCAGTTACAAAAATAACTATCCAAAAGCCTTCTTCAGTGTTCAGAGATTTATTGTTTTCTTTCAATTCTGCGCAGAAGAGGGAACTCTCCTCTGTTAGCAACAGGGAGGAGGTTTCATAGGAGCCTGTTATTTAACTTACGTGAAAACATAATTTATACCCTCTTACAAACATCCCTCTTTGTCTTCTGACCATTGGTTTGAGTCAAGAAGACGTACAGACCTGGTCATCTCATCCCACCTTTTACCACACCTTGCCCGTTCCCATATTTGGTGAAACTTAAGTCAAAAACACCTTGCGTAAAAGGTTTCTATAACAACTACTAGTTTCTATTTTACCTTTATCTGTATGTGTGAGCTTCTGCTAATTCTTTATCTCCTTGGTGGGCCCCTGTTTTCCCAAACCACCCGTGTCAGGCTGCCCCATTAGTTTTGTTTCTTCCAACTAAAGTAAGCTTCTAAAGTGCTTGGTATCCCAGTGAATTACTCTCATATAACTTGTATAATTAAATACAATGGCTTATCATAAACTATATGTCCATATCACGGCCATAAAAGTTTTCGACAATATATCAAGGAAGGCCATTTCCGCACGGAGGCGGAAGCGGCTGGGTCGGCGCATTTCGCCCCCTGTGCGAATGGCTGCCTGGGGACGGCGTTTTTACCGTCCCCAGGCCACCATTAAACGCCCATGCAGAAATGGCTGTAGTGTTTCTCATTTGATTTTCTGGTTCAGGACCCACGGTGCTGCCTGAAGTCCTATGACCCAGTACCACTTCTGGTCTTAATCTGGGCAATTTTTGGACAAGAGAGGATTGAGGGAGAGGATCTGGTGGCACTGCAACATTAACAGTGCAATGACCTCACTTCCAGGGGAAACCATAGAGTAAAACCACTCTTTCTACCAATTCCTAGAACTACCCACCATCACTTCCAGATTTTTCCTGAAAGAGGCACTGCCATGTCAGTGAAGCTGCCAGGAACTTGGCGTGGGGGTTTGCCCGACCCACACTGCGGGCTAGACAGCTTTAGTTTGGACACTTGGGCCCTTTTCGCACGGAGGCGGAAGGGCTTGGGTCGGTGTTTCTGACGCCGACCCGACCCGGGCTGCCAGGACTGTTCGGTGACCGCGTGGGACGGTCCCAGAAAGAACAGGAAGAACAGCGCCCGCTGCGGGGATCCGTCGCCGACTGGGTCGACTCACCCGCTCTCCAGCTCCTTCAGGCGCGTCGCTGGCGAATCTGGGGAACTGCACGCCTCCACCCTGCCACCCTGGCGTGCCTCAAAGCTTCCCATGTAATGCATGAGCAGGGGGGCGTGTCCCCAGGCCCCAGCGATCACCGGAGGAGCCAGAGAGGAGGTGAGTGAAGGCAGGGGAGTTGGGAGCGGGGAAGCCGCTGCCGCTTACGCCCGACGGTAGCGGCTTCCAGCGACGGCATTTTTTCAGAAAAGTGCGCTTCCCAGCACACTCTGAAAAGCAGCCGTGCTTCGGGCGCTGGGCGAGGCGGCACAAGAGTAGCGGCGCTCGCCGCGAAGCGGCCTTGTGCCCCCTGTCACCGAATGGCGGCCTAAGGGGACGCCCGTTTTATAAGCATCCCCAGGCGTCGCCATATTCGCCTGCGTGTGGAATGACTTGGCCTTGGTGTGGGGGGCTGGGCCGCCGCACTGGGGGGCTAGACAGCTGTAGTTTGAACAGGAGACCCCCTGGGAATGGCTGAGTCCCATGAAAGAAAGACGACTTTATAGACGCCAAAAGATAACAGAGCACTGCTTCAAATTATTCCGCCGGAGACCCCCTGATGTGAGCTCATATCCAGAAAACGATAGAGCACCGTTTGCAAAATGCAAAGCCTGTGAACTTCTGCTGGCACAACTCTTGTGGAATCGTTTCTCTGCGCTTGTCTCTGCGGCTTATATCATTCGAATGACCTACCCTCTCTCGTCGGCGGCATCTTTTTTTTTATGATTCCTCCTATCTCATAAAATCCCAGCAAAACAGAGGTGGTGGGTACTTTCAATTCTGAGAAGGACGGTTAAGTGCCTTCCTTGCAATCCAATTGCAAATCAGTCATATGGTTGGGAAATAGAATCGGGTGTAGGTAGTTGCTTTTCTTTCTTTCTTTTTCTTTTTTAAAAAGCCTTCTGTTTGAGAAAACTAGCTCCAACCAGCCTCTCTCTCTCGGAAACTTTCAGCCAAGCTCATCAGAACCGCAGCGGAGGCCAAAGTATTCTGAAATGCCAGCATAGCACTTTCAGGACTTTTAGAAGACAGCTCTGGAAATCCATGTTTGTTCCTGCTCCAGTTCAGGGTTGCTAGTTGTAACTAGCACCCTAGTGGGAGAATTCGTGTATGTGTGTGAACAAGCTCGTCAGTATTGCATTATTTGTGCTATGCAACTTCCAGAGGGAAACTGGAAGTGATATCAGTATGTTGGGGCAGGGGCGTACCGGGGAGAAATAGTGCCCAGACCACCATCCCAATATATTGCCACCGCTCAGGGTGCCCCCTCACCGCCACACTGTGCCCCACTTACCTTAGCCGGCGGGACTGGGCCTGGCAGCGGGGGGCTCAGGCAGGCAGCTCAGGTGGGTGCTGAGGCTGCAGGCTGGTTCTTGCCCTCCCTGTTAGCAGGGAGGGCAGAAGCTACCTACCTGAGCCACTTGTCTCTGAGCCTCGGTCGCAGGCCGGCTCCTGTCCGAGAGCCGACCTGCAGTTTGTTTTTATTGGCTGAGAAAACTGGACTACAACATTCAGCTGAAGAACTATCTCCCTGCCCTGCTGCCAGTTCCCCAGTCTATATGGCCTTGAGAAGCAGTGGTGGCTGTGGGAGGGGAGGTGGGGGGGAGAGAAAGAGAAAGAAGAATTGAAATATTTTGGTTTGGGGGTTTAAAAAACCCCCCAAAACGAGTAAAAGTCGAATAAAGCCAAGGCTGTACTGAAAATTTCCGGGCTTTTATTACCCAAATGTACTCAGCACAATTGTTTGTGCTCAGACCTACTTCAGAGCCTTTCCAAAAATCAGTGAAAGCATAGATGGGCCCCTCTTTCATTCTACCGTCTTCAATAAGCAGGATGAGGGGAGGATGAAGAAGAAAGTCTCATCCATATCAGGTGGGTCTTTTGATTAGACACTCTATCGCCCACGTACTCTTTGGCTGTCATCTTTACAAGGACTTACGGGAGAAACTTACTGCCCCAGAGACCCAGTTCAACACAACTCAAAACAAAGAGGAGGGCTTGGACAGATTTATGGAGAAGTCCATCTATGGCTCCCAATCTTGATCCTCCTTGATCTCAGATTGCAAATGCCTTAGCAGACCAGGTGCTCAGGAGCAGCAGCAGCAGAAGGCCATTGCTTTCACATTCTGCATGTGAGCTCCCAAAGGCACCTGGTGGGCCACTGCAAGTAGCAGAGAGCTGGACTAGATGGACTCTGGTCTGATCCAGCAGGCTAGTTCTTATGTTCTTAAGAAACAACTTGCTCTCCGCCTGTCTGATAGAGACCCACAACTTACAAGCTTGACCGCTCAGTGCTTTTCACAGATTTTAAAAAATGAACAAATGCCATTTTTAAATCTTTAAAATTTTTGAAGCAAAGACGTGTATGAACCATAAATAAAGATATAACTTAAACACCAACGTTATCTCTCTATAACATCAATTTTAACCATAACTTTTACCATTTTAACCTATACATCATATGTATATTTGATGTATATTATATATGTATATGTATATCTTAATTCTATGCATGTGTATACTTTAATTCTATGCCACTTCTATGTATTTGTACTTGTCAGACACGTAGCCGCAATGGGGACATCCGGGGCAGCTTGTCCCAGGCGCCACCATTGTCATAACATGTTGGAGCAGGGCCAGGGTCGTTTTGGAGGCATTTCGGGGATGTTTTGGGGCATTTCGGGGGCAGGGTGGAGCGGGGGCAGGAGGGGGCGCACCGGCAGCACATGTCCCGGGCACAGTCGTCCCCCCCCTTCGTAACTGGTACTTGTACTTGATTTGATAGTGCATTTCTTTTGTTTCAGATATTTCATATATTACCCCCTTTTCTATTTTTTATTGTAGAGATTCCTCCCCAGGTTGCTTGAATTTCCCCAGCTGGAGTTTGGCAACCCTATGATGGCACGGTCTGGGGATATCTCCATGGTAAGTGGGGGATCAAAAATTACGGGCTGTGGAAGGGTTCATGATCTGCTGTTGGTGTGGCCCTTCGGTAAAATCACTCACACATAGATGCAAAGCTTTATATCAGGTCGGGACGGACCCGCACTAAATGGCACAGGCCTATGGCTGTCACATGCAATTTATCTCTTGGAGACGATCCTCTCTTCCTCCTGCAGTATTCTTAAAGAAAAACCTGCGGGGGCGGTGGGGGGGGAGCAGGGAGGAAAAGACTCGACATCATTTCCCTCTTTATTCTCCTGTATTTTTATCACTCTCCATCTCGGAAAGATTTTTCATCATTTTGACATTTTCATGCTCGTCCCTTGTAGGCAACCACTGTAAGTGGCTCATTTGCGCAGATAACCTTGAGCAATTATGTTGTTTCCAAAGTCCTCTCTGCTTGCAAGAGGAGAGGAGTGAGGTTTTGCTGGCGAGAGCTGCCACGTGGATATTTATTTATGTCCACTGGCACTGCAGGCTCACTTCACTTCTTGTAAACTCGGTAGTAATTGCATTGCAAAGTCAGAAAACGGGTTCTGAAGGGCTTTGCTCTGTCTCTGGACTTTCCCTTCCAATTCATTTGAACTGTTTTGAGGCAGGAAATAAAATGTTTCCTCCATGGAGTGATGCACTGTTTTTACCCCCAAACATTTTATTTCCTGCCTTAAAATGTTTTAAGTGAATTCCCTTTTAAAGAGATTGTCCGGCGGAAACGTTTTGAAAACATCTTTAGTAGATGTGAGAACCACTGACTATGTTTCCCATCCTTCTCTGTTACCCTGAACTTTCTCCTCAACACCATTTTCTGAGCTCACTCTATTCCTCCTCGCCTGTTTATTTGCATCATTTCTCCACTTATTTTTTTTGGGGGGGGGGAAGCATTGAGTATACGAGTAGAGAAAACAGCACAAAGCCATGAAACATTCAATCACTGATTCAACACAGAACTCAAAAAAGTGGGAGAAATCACAAAATGGCCGCCAGGAATCGTTTCAAGGGGGTGAATGCAAACAAAAGGAGGGGACTGAAAATGTTTTATAAACATTTAACAAATGTTTTAAGAGATTTGTGCAGGAAGGCCGCTCTCTTCCCCCTCCTCTCCTCCTGCCATCTCAAAGGTCCTTAGGAGGTATGGGACAGTGACCGAAAATCGCAGTGATCTAAAATAGAGACCAAAGCGCTCCCTGTAGTTGTACAAAGGGAGGAATTATAATTACTTATGGATTCACTTTGAGTAGGATACATATTAGGGCAGAGGTTCCCAATGTGGTGCTGAGGGCATCCACTAACACCTTTTCTGGTACTGTTTTCAGAAAATGGGCGGGATCAGTTGGGACTTTTGCCAAGCAAGGTCTCTATTTGGCCATTGCAGATTTGATTGACTGTGTGGATGCCTAAATTTAGAGAGGAAAAGAAGGGTTCGGATTTATATCCCACCTTTCTCTCCTGTAGGGAGACTCGAGGTGGCTTACAAGCTCCTTTCCCTTCCTCTCCCCCTCAACAGACACCTTGTGAGGTAGGTGGGGCTGAGAGAGTTCCAAAGAATATTCCTCCTGAGAGAGTTCCTTAGTTTCACCCTAGGTTTGCCAGGTACAGGTTTGAAAATACCTGGAGATCATAGAATCATAGGCCCTTTCTGCAGAGGCCATAAACGGCGCACTGGGGACGACAAAAACACCATCCCCAGGGAGCCGTTCGCACAGGCGGCGCTGCAAAAACGCAGCAACGCCGACCTGGCTCCCCTCCCCCTCCCCCAGGGTGGTGTCAGGCCACCTCCAAAAACCTCCCTCCTGGAACGGCACCGCCGGGAACACGCTGTTTCCCCCATTCCTCTCCCACTCACCTCATTGCCGTCGTCGCCCTGCTGGCCTCCTAAGACCCTCCCTCGCTGTCCTCCGACCCCTGGAGGTCGGAGGGCAGCGTGGGCGGGTCTTAGGAGGCCAGCAGGGTGACGACAGCGACAAGGTGAGTGGGAGAGGGACGGGGAAGAGCCGGCTCTCCTGCGCCAGCCTCTGCGGGGGCCGCTCACACGGTCTCGTGCGAACGGCCCCCACCCCTCCACCGGCAGAATTCCTGCCGGTGGGGAAGCGCCTTTTGGCCCGTGCAGAAAGGGCCCTAGAGTTGGAAGTGACCCCAAGGGCTATCAAGTCCAACCCAGGAGCACATGATCATTTTGGGGGTGGAGCCTGGGTAGGGCAGGGTTTGAGGAGAGGAGAGACCACATTCAGTAGGGTATGAGGCCACCTTCCAAAGCAGCTATTTTCTCCAGTTGCCTTGATCTCTGTCTCCTGGAGATCAGTTGTAATCCTATGATTCCTCCAGCTGCCCCTGGGAGGTTGGCAACACCAGTCCTGTCTCAACTTAACTACTTCTTCTTCTTCAAGGTATGAGCAGCTGGATTCACGGGCTTGTACCCTAAGAACATAACAAGTCCCTTGCTGGAACAGACCAGCGACCTGTGTATTCCAGCATCCCATTTCATGAAGAAGAAGAAGAAGAAGAAGAAGAAGAAGAAGAAGAAGAAGAAGAAGAAGAAGAAGAAGAAGAAGAAGAAGAAGAAGAAGAAGAAGAAGAAGAAGAAGAAGAAGAAGAAGAAGAAGAAGAAGAAGAGTTTGTATTTATATCCCCCCTTTCTCTCCTGTAGGAGACTCAAAGGGGCTGACAATCTCCTTGCCCTTCCCCCCTCACAACAAACACCCTGTGAGGTAGGTGGGGCTGAGAGAGCTCCGAGAAGCTGTGACTAGCCCAAGGTCACCCAGCTGGCCTGTGTGGGAGTGCATGGGCTAATCTGAATTCCCCAGATAAGCCTCCACAGCTCAGGTGGCAGAGCTGGGAATCAAACCCGGTTCCAACAGATTAGAAACACGAGCTCTTAGCCTCCTATGCCACTGCTGCTCAGAGGCTATTTACCACAGAAGATTCATTTAAAATTTTTGATATCCCCCCTTTTTCTCCTGTAAGGAGACTCAAACGGGCTTACAAACTCCTTTCCCTTCCCCCTCACAACAAACACCCTGTGAGGTAGGTGGGGCTGAAAGAGCTCCAAAGAACGGTGACTAGCCCAAGGTCACTCAGCTGGCGTGTGTTGGAGTGCACAAGCTAATCTAGTTCCCCAGATAAGACTCCACAGCTCAAGTGGCAGAGCAGGGAAACAAACCCAGTTCCCCAGATTAGAGTGCACCTGCTCTTAACCACTACACCACACTAGGAGATCCAACAAATTGGGTCGCTGTTGCCTCCCAGAGCTGGGTTAGAGCTGTGCTCAAGGAGACATTAATACATTCTCCAGTCCAACAAATTCTGTTTGTTTTTCCGAGGGATGGATGATCTATGACTCCTGCTTTATTTGGGTATGAAAACCCCACCCCAATTAGCGGAGTGGAGTCTCCTAATTGGGCCCAAGAGTTTCATTAGTTATAGGACATAACCTTTGAAATGTGAAAGGGTCTGCAAAATATATATTTTTTAAAAGGAACACCTGATAAACATTCCCTCACAAAGGAGTCTCTGAGCACCTTCACAGTTTCTGTTATGCTAAAGAGACATATGAAGGTCCCTTGTGCCCAAGAATGGTGCTTTTAAGTTAACCTGCATAACTGCTATTGAAGTGGAAATTAGACTAGGGAAGGGAAACCAGGAACCTCTCCAAACCCCAAACCTTACCAGCCTCCAGTGATTTCCATATCAGGATGATCTGAAAAAGAAATTCTCTCTCCGTCTCTCTCTCTCTACCTGCCTAGTATATTTTATCATAAACCAACCCTCCAAGGAACTGAGAGTCAAAATAGGATGTAGGAGACCCAGGTTCAAATTCCCACTGTGCCATTTTATCTACCTTATAAGCATAAGCATTTTATTGTCATTGTGCACGCACAACGAAATTTACAGCAGCATTCCTCGATGCACACAATTTCAGACTCATACCCCATCCTCACTTTCCCCTTCCTCCACCCATCCCTATACAGCCCCAAACACATCAACACGAAGCCGCGGAGTTTAGCATAGCCACAGCTCTAGAGTAGAAGCTGTCTCTAAGCCTCTTTGTCCTAGTTTTGATAGACCTGTATCGTCTGCCGGATGGTAACAGTTCAAAAAGAGAGTGTGCTGGATGAGACGGGTCTCTCAGAATATTTTGGGCTTTCTTTAGGCTTCAGGAATTATAGAGTTCTTCCAAGGAGGGGAGAGGGCAGCCGATAATCTTCTGTGCAGTAGTGATCACCCTTTGGAGCGCCTTCCTATCTGCCACTGAGCAACTGGAGAACCATACACAGATGCAGTAGGTTAAGACACTCTCTATAGCACAGCGGTAAAAGGACACCAGGAGTTTTCCATTCAGTCGTTGTTTCCTTAAAAGTCTCAGATTGCTGGGAGGATAAAATGGAAGAGGAAAGAATGCCGTCAGCCTCTTTGGAACACCACTTCTGAGAAAGGTGGAGTATCAATAAAATGAGTAAATAAATGAGTGAAATAATATCTTTCCAAGTTTGGTCCGCAGGTAAGATGGCTGAGTGGTTGAATGAATTGTACTGTTGGGAGTGGATTCCAATTTCGAAAAAATGTGACTAGCCCAAGGTCACCCAGCAGGAATGTAGGAGTGCGGAAACACATCTGGTTTGCCAGATAAGCCTCCGCCACTCAGGTAGAGGAGTGGGGAATCAAACCTGGTCCTCCAGATTAGAATCCAGCTGCTTTGAACCAATACACCACGCTGGCTACTTTCCAATTTAAGAGTTGATAGCCTCGAGCCAACATAGCGAACCTACGACACCCTCCCATTGGTTAGAGATTTTACTGTCTTACATATTTTCTCTCCCAGGGCCTGAGCAAAACCGTACAATCAAAGCAAACAGCTGCTCGCTGGTTTGCATTTCTGTCGCCTCCCACTGCAGCGACTCAAATAATCAAGGCGGGAGGGGAATGCATTATTAATGTCCAGCTGTACAAAAGGACGCAAGCCGGGTTATGGTCAGACCGTCTTAGAAGCTTCCCGCCGATGCCCCCTTCCTTTGGCAAAGAAAAGCCCAGGGCAGCTTTGGAGACAGATGTGACGGTTCAGAAGTCCACCCAACTATGACGGAATGGTTGTTGCCGCAGCTGAGCTGAGCACGACCTAACTCATGAGCTGTACAATGAAGAACGGGTCTCTCCCGTTATACCCTTCCTACTCTTTGCCATTTTCTGATCTCGGCAGTGTGCAGTTCGAGCAACAGACAGGGTTATCATTTTCCCACTTCCGGTGGGGGAATGTCAGCATTCAAAAACCGTTATTGGGATATAAAAGGGGCTCCAAAAGAGTACAGAAATACAAAATTGGTGGTGACATCTGTATTTATAATTAAAATGGTGTTATATAACCTTAATGGATCCTAACTGCTTGCTGCAGAAACTTGGCAACTGGCAACTGAATCTATTATATTCCTTTCCTGAGCACGCTTATGAGGAGAGACTTAGGGAGCTGGGTATGTTTTGTTTGGTGAAGAGAAGGTTAAGGGGGGACATGATAGCCATGTTTAGATATTTGAAGGGTAAAATGCCTAATAAAGGTTACTGAACTGAACTGATATTTGAAGGGATATCATGTTGAAGAAGGAGCAAGCTTGTTTTCTGCTGCTCCAGAGACTAGGGCCCTTTCCCCACTTACCTTTGTCTGAGAGTTGCAGTGCGCAATTCCCAGCGCGCGGCATCCCTGGTGCATGCCCGAGCGTCCCCACGACCCCACGCTCTGTGTGGGGTCATCAAAAGGCGCCTTTTGCAAGAGCGCCAGGGATGCCTCATGCTGAGGGGGCGCAACAGCGGCAGTGTTGGGGCGGCTGCGCTGTCGCCGCCCCTCTCGTGGGGAGTGCCGGGGACCCTGCGCTACTCTCCTCAAGTAGCATGGGGCTTAAGGTAAGTGGGGAAAAGCCCTAGGACAGGGGTAATGGGTTCAAGGTGAAAGAAAAGAGATTCCACCTAAACATCAGGAAAAACATCCGGACACTAAGGGCTGTTTGTCTGTGGAATGCACTACCTCGGAGTGTGGTGGAGTCTCCTTCTTTGGAGATTTTTAAAGAGAGGCTGGATGAACACGTGTCCGGAGTGCTTTGATTGTGTGTTCCTGCATTGCTGAGGGTTGAACTTGATGGCCCTTGGGGTCTCTTCCAACTCTATGACTTTATAACTTTCAGGTTATGCTCTAGAAATCCCCCAATCTCAATGGCACGAGAGTTCTCTTAACTGTGCAGTCCTCATTAGAGTGACTCCAGCGTATGCCCACTGCTTAAGATTGTATTGAAAATCAGCTAGGAAACACTGGTGTAGGGCTATTACAAGGAAGCAGTGGGCTTTAAAAAAAATAGCGGATTATACCCCACCTTCCACTCAGCGGAGACTTAAAAAACGACTGACAAGATTGTTTCCTTCTCCTCTGTTTTATCCTCACGCTATCAACTCTGCAAGGCCAAGCGTGTGTTTCTGACCTCAGGTTACCGGGTGTGCTTCCACGGCAGAAGGAATTTGAACCTGGAACTCTCAGATCTTAGCGCAGAAACACCAACTGCTGTTTCATGCTGGTGTATAGCTTGTGTATTCTACATGGCGCAGGAATGGTGGTCGAGGCTCTCCTTCGATTTTTGCAGGTATATTTGAAGCAAATGAAGACATTTCTGACCCTATCCTCTTGGCTCACCATTCGGGGGATCACGCCAGCAAAAATGGCTGCTGTAGTCCCCAGAAGATGGAATAGGCACAAGAGCGTTTTCTCTCATATAATCACATCAAGATATTTTTTGCAGAGCTTTACCAGTGGACAGATGTGTATGGGTCACACAGGATGGAAACAAGATGTCAAAGACCCGAAAGGATCCCCAAATATCCCAGCTTCCAGAATTAATTGGGAAATCTCTGTAACTAAACCAAAATGATGATGATGATGATGATGATGATGATGATGATGAAGAAGAAGAAGAAGAAGAAGAAGAAGAAGAAGAAGAAGAAGAAGAAGAAGAAGAAGAAGAAGAAGAAGAAGAAGAGTTTGGATTTATATCCCCCCTTTCTCTCCTACAGGAGACTCAAAGGGGCTTACAATCTCCTTGCCCTTCCCCCCTCACAACAAACACCCTGTGAGGTGGGTGGGGCTGAGAGAGCTCCGAGAAGCTGTGACTAGCCCAAGGTCCACTTGGCTGGTGTGTGTGGGAGTGTACAGGCTAATCTGAATTCCCCAGATAAGCCTCCACAGCTCAGGCGGCAGAGCTGGGAATCAAACCCGGTTCCTCCAGATTAGATACATGAGCTCTTAACCTCCTACACCACTGTTTCCCAGCTTCCAGAATTAATTGGGATTAATTAATTAATTAACTGGGATTAATTAATTAATCCCATCTTCCAGAATTAATTGGGGAATCTCTGAACTAAACCAAAATGAAGAAGGGGTAGAACTCCCTTAAGGGAAACTCTCCCTAACGGAAACATTCAGGAAGAATTTTAAAAATGGCATGGCAGAATCTGCTGCCACCCGGCACTCTCCCAAATGCAACCCTCGGTATTCATGCGTTTAGAGCGAAGCGATTTGTTGATGCCGCCGCTTGTGATTGAGGGGCGTGGGCATCCCGCCTTGGCACAGGAAGGGCGGTCAAGCGTCAACTTTGATTTCGATCAATGCACTTGAAGTAAATGAAACCCGGGTCAGAGTTGCCGCAGCAAATTAAAGCTCCTCCAAAGATTGCGAATTCAATTTTGAGAGCTCCCCGAGAGGTATCAGACGTTCCAATTTGCTTCCCAGACTTGGAGAGCGTAGTTTGTGGGTTATGCATTTGTGTGGCTTTAAGGCAGTGTGGGAAATCAGTATACCAATGCTAATGTCTTATTTAAGTCTTATACGACGATAAGGTCAGGGCTGAAGTAGCTGATATTCATCAGTGTTCCAGAATCATTCAGTGTGGACTTAGAGATGGCCCACCCATGTATACCAACCCTGCTTAGCTTCTAAGGTCTGTCACAATCAGAATGTATGTGCTACTTTCCCTCCTATAAGACCTTTACTTGAAACTGACCCGGATAGTCCAGGCCAGTGATTCTCAACCAGGGTTCCGTGGTACCCTGGGGTACCATGAGCACGTCCCAGGGGTACCATGACAATGCTACCACCTGCCCCCCCCCAGAATCAAATGGATTTTGAAGGTGGGGGGGGGGGGTTGGAAGCTTCATGGGCTCCCTTTAAGCAACACTGAAAAACAGCATTGTTTTATTTGCCTAAATTCGGTGTGGATGGGGGGGGGTAGATTTAAATGGAGCTCTCCCTTTAAATCCCCCCAATCCATGTTGAATTTAGGCAAACAAACATCGCAGCTGTCAATTCTGCTTTCCCTCCCCTCCCCCTGCTTGCCACTCCCCCCACCTACAGGCCAAAAATGGGAAAAAAACCCTAAAAAATGCAAAAAAAATCAAATGAACCTCAGGGGTACCCTGAGATATGAAGAGCGAGGTCAAGGCTACCACGATGTCGAAAAGGTTGGGAAACACTGGTCCAGGCTTACCTGTTTAGGCAGATCTTGGAAGCTAAGCATGGCTGACCCTGGTTAGTACTTGGATGGGTGACTACCAATGAAGAGCTGGGTTTTGACATAAAGACAGGCAGTAGCAAACCATGCTCTAGTAGCATTTTGTCCTGATGTTTCACCTGTATCTGTGGCTGGCATCTTCAGAGGATCAGATGTTTATAAACTCCTTTCCCTTCCTCTCCCCACAACAGGCACCTTGTGAGACAGATGGGGCTGAGAGAGCTCTGAAGAACTGTGACTGGCCCAAGGTCACCCATCAGGAATTTAGGAGTGAAAACAAATCTGGTTCACCAGATAAGATTCTACCACTCAGATGGAAGAGAAGGAATCAAATCTGATCCTCCAGATTAAAGTCTACCTGCAGTGGCGTAGGAGGTTTGGAGCTGGGTGTATAAATCTGGAGAGACCGGGTTTGGTTCCGAGCTCCTGCCATACAGACTTAACTGTGGAGGCTTCTCTGGGGAATTCAGATTAGCCTGTGCACTCCCACACACACCAGCTGGGTGACCTTGGGCTAGTCACAGCTTCTCGGAGCTCTCTCAGCCCCACCTACCTCACAGGGTGTTTGTTGTGAGGGGGGAAGGGCAAGGAGATTGTAAGCCCCTTTGAGTCTCCTGCAGGAGAGGAAGGAGGGATATAAGTCCAAACTCCTCCTCCTCCTCCTCCTCCCTCCTCCTTCCTCCCTCCTCCTCCTCCTCCTCCTCCTCCTCTTCTTCTTCTTCTTCTTCTTCTTCTTCTTCTTCTTCTTCTTCTTCTTCTTCTTCTTCTTCTTCTTCTTCTTCTTCTTCTTCTTCTTCTTCTTCTTCTTCTTCTTCTTCTTCTTCTTCTTCTTCTTCTTCACTACACCACTCTGGCTGAATTGAGTGAACAACCTTGCCCTACCACCAAGACAGCCTTTCACATATCTTCTGTAACACAGTTTTCCACATCTTGCAGAAATATCTGGTTTCTTCTCCTCTTGTTTGCCACCATTCTTTCAAAGACATGTTATGCCAATGGCACCTTGGAGAACTCCCTGGTCATCCATTATTCTTGGGGTGTCCTGCATGTTGGATACATTGTTACTGCTAATTAAGCTATCAATTCTAGTAGCTTTACCTGTCCTGAACTGCCCTTGTAATTTCTGCTATGAAAAATCTACTGTGGCAGGTGGGGTCAAAGAATAATAATGTCTTAACAATTCCAGAACATTCTTAGATAAGAATAAATGTTGGTTTTGTTCCTTAAGGTGTCCTTTACCTTAGAATTTCCCTTCCCTGCTAACTCTGCCCCAATTTTGTCCACACAATTGATCATCTCATCAAGGCGCTGGAGTGTTTTGTCAACTTAAGCTTTGTTCAGAAATCTATTCACCTGTCATAGGGCAATGTCACTTGTGGTTTGAATTATGGTAATTCTTTGAGCAGGACACACCATCCTGCCAACAAGAGATGATTGACTTGGAGAAACTGAATAATTATATCCGTGACCAGCAATAAAGCCCATTGTGCTAAAAAATACCATGGACTTTAGAAAACTATTGCTGGTCATTGTTCATGAAACATTAAAATACAGCATGAAGAAGCATTTGCGGGATGTTAATAATCTCAGAGCAAGAGATAGGGGTCCCCTCCCACTCGCACACCTAGACAACTCTTTAAAAAGTGAGTTGTCACCAATATGCCTACATCTGGTTGGTGATAATGTAGTTGGCGGCTTGTAGGTCTTCACAACTGGGTTTGATTCCCCGCTCTGCTGCTTGAGCTGTGGAGGTTTATCTGGGGAATTCAGATTAGCCTGTGCACTCCCTCACACGCCAGCTGGGTGACCTTGGGCTAGTCACAGCTTTTTGGTTCTCTCTCAGCCCCACCTACCTCATAGGGTGTTTGTTGTGAGGGGGGAAGGGAAAGGAGTTTGTAAGCACCTTTGAGTCTCCTACAAGAGAGAAAGGGGGATATTAATCCAACTCTTCTTCTTCTTCTTCTTCTTCTTCTTCTTCTTCTTCTTCTTCTTCTTCTTCTTCTTCTTCTTCTTCTTCTTCTTCTTCTTCTTCTTCTTCTTCTTCTTCTTCTTCTTCTTCTTCTTCTTCTTCAATCCATTCTCGTTTTTGCCGTATTGAAAACTTATTGTCTACAAACCTGGCTAGATCCTGGTTCCTCTCCATTCCAAATATTTTTTTTAAATAATGTTATTAAAAATATAATCCAATGACAGTGCATAAACATAAAACATACAACCACACCAGAGGCATTGCCAATCTACATCGTTCACATTCCACCCACATATGGGCATCGGTAATCCATCGGCAGCATTTAAACTTTATAAAATTGTTTCCAGTTATACAAAACAAAAATCCAGTTACGCAATTCTCAGTTCCAGTGTTTTACTCATTCTTGACCATCGAAGGTCTACACCCAGAGGTGTGATCCAGCAGGTTCTCACAGGTTCCCGAGAGTAGGTTACTAATTATTTGTGTGTGCCAAGAGGGGGTTACTAATTGGTGATTTTGCCACGTGATTTTTGCTTTAGTTATGCCCCTCCTCTCAGCAGTAGCGCACAGAACTTGAAGCAGTCTAGCAGGAGGTGCACCGGCGTGCGTGGCAGCCTGCGCCTGCATGCATTCGTTTCCCGCCCAAGGACCGGCGCAGCGGCTGCGTCCTTGCCACAGCCCCGCCCAGGAATGCCCCACCCCCGTTGTGCCCCGCCCAGCCTCATTGGTGCTACGCCACAGTTTGAATCCCACCACCATGGGAACCTGTTAATAAAATTTTTGGATCCCACCACTGTCTACACCGCAGAAGGTCTACAATGAAAGCCAGCAAGGTGTAGTGATTCAGAGGAAGTGGACTTTAATCTGGAAAACTGGTTTGATTCCCCACTCCTCCTCCTCCTCCTCCTCTTCCTTTTTGATCTTTGCTTTTCTGAAGTTTCTAACTTCACTAGAATATAGGCCTCCTTTATTTCTGACAACCAGTCTGGTACCTTAGGGATTTATTTATTTTTAATTTCCATTGGCTGGCAAAATCCTGCCTGGCTGCAGTAATAATATGTAAATCAGCTGTTTGCTGGTCCCTAGAGAAATCAGTTAGGTAACTCAACAACAGGTTTTCTGGCTCCAGTTCCAAATAATATATTAACAAATTAAATACCAGTCTTTATGGGACCCCACTGCTTGCTTCTGTCCATGGGCAGTCCATTTATTTCTCCTCTCTACTTCCTGCTATTTAACCAAGCATTGTTCATAACAGGACCTTTCCTCTTATCCCATGACTGCCATGCTTACTCGGGAGTCCTTGGTGACTTACCTTGCCAAAAGCTTTTTGGAAGTCGAAGTATATTGAGTCTACTCGATTATATCCAGATGGTAGGAAAGACAGTGTTTTGTAGTGGTTAGGAGTGATGGACTCTAATCTGGAGAACAGGGTTTGATTCCCACTCCTCCATATTAGTCTGCTGAACCAGATTTGTTTACCTGCTCTTCCACACGAAGCCTGCTGGGTGACCTTGGGCTAGTCACAGTTCTCTGAGAACTCTCTCAGCCCCACCTACCTCACAGGGTGCTTTTCGTGAGGAGAGGAAGGGAAAGGAGTTTGTAACCAGCCTTGAGTCTCCTTGCAGAAGAGGAAGTTGTGGTATAAATCCAAAGTCTTCTCCCTCTAAGCTACACTTGGCTGGGCCATGTCACTCTGCATAGAATTTTAGTAAACTGTGTTGAACGGTGTAATATAAACAGACACCTTCCAGTTATGTTTTTCAGAACAGGTCAGAGCTTCCAGACATTGTTCAGACCCACATCCTCTGAATTCATTGGTTGGTTCCGCTCAGCACAAAAAAGATGTCTTAAAAAGAGACGGCTCCAGGTGCTTTCCAGGTGGCAAAGGCATTGGAGGGGGGGGGGAGGCTATTTCCTACCTGAAAGTTTTGCTCTCTGGGCAGTTTCAACCTCAGCTTGAGTTGAACCTTCTGTGTGCAGCTGAAGGGATTTTCCCTGCCACCATTTGCCGAAGGTTGTTCCAGGATTTTTGCGCTGCAGGCTCCAATCATCCTCCGATACAAGGATGATTGAGTGACTGGAGCACCTTCCTTATGAGGAGAGGCTGCAGCGTTTGGGACTCTTTAGTTTGGAGAGGAGACGGCTGAGGGGGGATATGATTGAAGTCTATAAAATTATGCATGGGGTAGACTTATAGATTGAAGTCTATAAAATTATGCATGGGGTTGACAGAGAGGAATTTTTCTCTCTTTCTCACAATACTAGAACCAGGGGACATTCATTGAAAATGCTGGGGGGAAGAATTAGGACTAAAAAAAGGAAACACTTCTTCACGCAACGTGTGATTGGTGTTTGGAATATGCTGCCACAGGAGGTGGTGATGGCCACTAACTTGGATAGCTTTAAAAGGGGCTTGGACAGATTTATGGAGGAGAAGTCGATCTATGGCTACCAATCTTGATCCTCTTTGATCTGAGATTGCAAATGCCTTAGCAGACCAGGTGCTCGGGAGCAACAGCCGCAGAAGGCCATTGCTTTTACATCCTGCATGTGAGCTGCCAATGGCACCTGGTGGGCCACTGCGAGTAGCAGAGAGCTGGACTAGATGGACTCTGGTCTGATCCAGCTGGCTTGTTTTTATGTTCTTATGTTCTCATGTTCTTATGATCTGGGGTGCCTTTTCAGCCCCAAAAGTACATAATTGTTCTCAGCAGATCCTGCCAATTCTGGTGATGTATAGTCTTCCTATTTTTTATTCTTTTTGCGGAGCTATTGTCATAGCTATGCAGACACAGGTAAGAAGAAGAATAGTTGTGTTTATATCCCCCCTTTCTTTCCTGTAAGGAGACTCAAAGGGGCTTACAAATTCCTTTCACTTCCCCCTCACAACAAACACCCTGTGAGGTAGGTGGGGCTGAGAGAGCTCGAAGAACTGTGACTAGCCCAGGGGTCTGCAACCTGCAGCTCTGCAGATGTTCATGGACTACAAATCCAATCAGCCCCTGCCAGCATGGCCAATTGTAATTATGAGTCATATTCAATTGGCCATGCTGACAGGGGCTGATGGGGATTGTAGTCCATGAACATCTGGAGAGGCCCAGGTTGCAGACCTCTGGACTAGCCCAAGGTCACCCAACTAGTGTTTATTGGAGTGTAAAGGCTAATCTGAATTCCCCAGATAAGCCTCCACATCTCAGGCGGCAGACCCGGAAATCAAACCCGGTTCCTCCAGATCAGAGTGCACCTGTTCTTAACCACTACGCCACTGCTGCTCTTAGCTGCTCAGAAGACCCGTCGACCTCCCACTGAGAAGTATTGGGTTGACCTGCCCTCCACAGATCACTCAAATTTTCTTCTTTTGCTCTCTGGTCCGCTTGCGCCCGACATATTTGCGCGCAGCTGAAGGGATTCTTTCTGCTGCCTTTTGCTGAAGATTCTTGCAAGACATTTTCTCTGCAGGGTTTATTGATTAGTTACTGATTTTATTGTTTTCGTTATCATGTCAATATAAAAGCTTTATTAAATTCTTCAAAAGGAACACATGCAGTTAAGATGAGCACACAGTCAGAAAAGAAGAAAAAAACCACATGTAATTAGCACTGTACAGATATTTTGACCTCCATCTTCACATCAATCTGAGAAACGTCTGTCTGACATTCTCTCTCTCTCTGTAATAGATATCGTATGCATATCTAATTCATATAACAAAGAAGACCAAAAAAAACTCCCTGAATACAGTATCGTCTTAAAAGAGAAAAAACACTTGATCAATAGCCACACTTCATTCTAAAACTTAAACCCAGCTGAGAATAAATGTGACCCATATTGTTCCTTTTGTGAATTGTAACTGGGGAGAACATTTTCATCTCTTGTTTTTCTAATGGGCTTGCTTTCAACATTTTAGTTAGTTTATCTAATTTAACATACTGGCATATTTTGTTCAGCCATTCTTCCTCAGTTGAAAGATTTTATTATTATTGGAATGGTATTTTTATTTATTTTTTATTTATTATTAGTTTTATATACCACCCTCCCCCTGAGGGCTCAGGGCGGTTCACAACAGGCTAAAACAAACATTAAAACATAATTTAATATCAATTATATAAAAACAGAACCCATTTTAAAATGTGGATGGTGTCAGGCTACTCCCCTCCCCCCCTTGTGCCCACGGGAGGCCAGATGACATGGTAGATGTATTTTTTTTTAACCAGGCTGGCCAAACGCCTGGCGGAACAGGTCTGTCTTGCAGGCCCTGCGGAAACTCTGTAAGTCCCGCAGGGCCCTGATCTCCCTAGGGAGCCTGTTCCACCAGGTAGGGGCCAGGGCTAAAAAGGCCCTGCCCCTGCCCCTCGTATCTCTTGTAAGCTGTCCTGAGCCCAGGGGAAGGGTGGCGTATAAAACCAACCAACAAATTATGAGTCAGATCCAAGGTCCATCTATTGCAGGATCATACTTCCAATCCTCCTATTCAGTGGTACCTCATATTCAGAGGTAAACTGTCTCTAAACATGGAAGGTCTCTTTGTGGATTTTGGCAAATAGCCAAAGGAAGATTATAACCATTCCACTAAAGGACAAATTAGACTTAACTGATTTTGAAAACCTATCCAGGTTTATTGTATTCACGTTGTATAAACAATTTTTATCATCTACTAGTGCTTCAAGCAAGACAGCGACATTTCAGTCTCAAAAAAAGCTAGCTTGATGCATCCTTTTCTTCCCTTTTCTCCTTCTCTTCTTCCTCTCCAAACCTCCCTCTCTCTCCTCCTCCTTCTTTTTCTCTTCTCCGCTCATTGGGGGAACTTATTAGAATTCATGTAGATGTCCATTTTGGAGCGCAGAAGACCTTCAGCAAACCTGAGAAGACTTTAAACGGCAGACAGCCCGAGAGCAGGAGGATAAAACGCCCATCAAAGGTCAGAGTGAAATTTTGATCAAATGCACCTGACTTCTCCAGCCGTCTAATGAGGCTATCTGCATTCTTACGCGATTGATAGAAGAAAGCACCGAATGCAAGGTGAGAAAAAGAGACGGAGAGCAATCAATGGGATATTTATATTCCTCAATCAATGCGAGTTGTGTTTTTTTTTTAATCAGCACAACATTGACCCCTCCAGTTGAAAGGAGATGAAGGGTTCTGAAATGTCGGCAGGCGTTAATTTTCATGGGTAGTCTTACCATTTTCCATTCTGTGTTGAAGGCTGCTCTAGAATCCAAGTTTTGGGGGAGCGCTGAAGTGCAAAAGGGCAGAGGTATGCAGGAGAAGCACTCAGGCCCAGTGGTGGGATCCAAAAATTTTAGTAACAGGTTCCCTCGCCAGCCCCCCCTCAGCAAAGGGGGCAGAGGCGTACCTGGCAGACCTGAGCCCTGGGCAAAACCTGAGTTGGATGCCCCCCCATGGGCAGCCACCCCACCACGACCCCCCCCCCAATTTTTTTGCACCAGGTCATTTCTAAATCATCATCCCATTATAGAAAATGCCCCAACTCACAAATCTGAACACAGCAATGGTGAAACACACAGGTTCTTTGGTAGAGACTGGTGAGGTAAAAGGTACGAAAGGCTGAGAATCAATGAATTACAGTACCTGAAAGGGATTAACCCAGTTCAGGGAGTTACATTATTAGTCGCAATTGCTATATGGAACCTTCACGTTCAAAGGCAGTAGGCCTCTCGGGGAGGCGAGGGCATGGAGATGGAAAAGCGGACCCAATTAGTAACCCCCTCTTGGCACACACAAATAATTCGTAACCCACTCTCGGGAACTGGTGAGAACCTGCTGGATCCCACCTCTGCTCAGGCCCCTTCCGCACCTGCAGAATAATGCACTTTCAATCCACTTTCAATGTGTAAGGTTGCAGTTCAACCTTGGAAAAGTTCCTGCTGGGGTTTCTGGCGGAACGCCCGGGAAGGGGAATTTCTTATCTTGCTTTCGCTAGCTTGCCTGTGTGAAACTGTCTGTGTGAGATTCTGTGTGAGAACCCGGATTGTTTATCTTCTTTTGGCGGGAGCTTGTCTGAAGCCCGTATAAGTGGCTGTTTGAGATCTGGGGGTTAGTTCTCGCATTGCCTGTATCTGACTAAGAATGCCAGCTCAATAAAGAACTTGCTTTTGACTGGACTTTACTCATTCGTTGCACAATGCACTTTGCAGCTGGATTTGACTGTGTGGAATAGCACGATCCACTTGCAAACAATTGTGAAAGTGGATTAAAAGCGCATTTATTCTGCATGTGCGGAAGGGGACTAAGTATCATTTCATCTCTCTGATGTATCTTCCCAGAGATTCTTCCCTTCCAATCAGGCACAATGAGAATGTCAACCCAAACATCATCTCCAGACACATTTTGTGAGCCACCTTGAGCCCAGAAGGGAAGAGGATGCCTATTAAATCTAATAAAATAAATACAAATAAATAAAATTTACTGGACTTCCTTGCTTATACATGGACCCAGATTCGGATTGAATCATCTCAATTGTTTGCCAACATGTTTTTGGAGCAGCACATTGGCACTTTCTCAAGATCCTCTTTTGTTACAGAGCATCTTGGTAGTAAAGTTTTTGCATCTTGGTAGTAAAGTTAGAAACCAACAAAATTGTCTACAATGTTTCATTTACTGGAGAAGGTGCACATATCTGCTAGGATAAGGTCATTAAAGTGTCAGGTTTGGAATAGGAATGGGAATTTGACTAAAGCTGAAAAGGAAAAAAACCAAACAAAATGCCTTGTTGGTATTTTTTAAGATTTTTCACCACCCACAAAAGGACAGTCTTCAAAGCATTGAGTATATGAGGAATATCGAATGCAGAATGAAACTGTGAAGTACTGAAGCATCGATTCACTGCAGAACTAAAAAAAAAAGAAAGAAAAGAAAAATACATAATCATAGAATCATAGAACTGGAAGAGACCCCAAGGGCCATCCAGTCCAACCCCCTGCCATGCAGGAACACACAATCAAAGCACTCCCGACAGATGGCCATCCAGCCTCTCTTTAAAAACCTCCAAAGAAGGAGACTCCACCACACTCCTGGGTGAGACAATTGTTACAATGGATATCTAGTTTAAATTCAAAACTCAAAGCACTCATGACAGCCTGGAGTTGTTTTGAGGGGATGGGTGAAGACATACATCTTTGTACAGGGATGGCGGAACTGAAAATGTTTTAGAAACGTTTCAGGGGATTTGTGTGGAAAGGGCCAGAAACAGAAACGGGAGAAAACCAGCGATTGCTGTATTGCGGAAGTTCCCTTTCTCCATTAGCTTTTTTCATTTGTGCTCCTGGCTACTTTATCCACTTCAGGAGAGAACATAACTGCTTTTGTCCCAACAATATCCCTTGTCATCTGTGACTGAGGCAGACCCAAATCCTCTCCTTCAGTCTGAACCCGTGTTCTTCTTGGCTTATGTCTCCCTCCGTTCCTTGATTGCTTTCCACCAGAGGGTTGGAAACCGGACAGTGTCCCAGACTGGATGGAGGAGATTTCTTTGCCTCCCATATAATCCATTCGATCCGCTTGCTCTGTAATGTTTGCCATCACTTTGAAACTGTTTACAGTTCCCTTTGGCTCCGAGCTTGCTGCCGGGGCTCAGCTCCTAATTGAATTGTTTTACGGCTTGTCACACTTTCTCTTCTTGTGCTTGTCCAAGAAGCAGTCTGGTGTTTTTAATACCTTTTTTTTTTGCTTCTCTTTCATGTAAACACTTCAGGTGTTCCAGAAAGCATTCCAAATGATGCTCTCCTGGAATTTCCAAAGGTTGCCATTCACACCCACCTTTTGAAAAAGATGTGGTTTGGGGGCAAATGACCACTTGCAGGCTTGGCTCTTGCTCTCAGGAGAGATTCCATAAGGTGAGGATACCACTCTTAAGAGTACACTGGACTCATTTTCAGTATAAAAACAAATGCTGTCGAACTAACTATTCTGGGGCTCAGATATTCTAACAGAGGCTCATTCCGCACATGCAGAATAATGCACTTTCAAACTGCTTTCAGTGCTCTTTGAAGCTGTGTGGAATGGCAAAATCCACTTGCAAATGTAACCCCCATGCTCAGAATGGGTTGACCCAGTAAGGGGTGGAGACTCAGAGCAGCACGAGGCAGCAGACCTCATGTAGTTGGAGGAGACAAGGCTACCAGACTCGGACCTTGATTTCTATAAGCCCTTAACACCTTGTTAAGGTAAACTGCAATATTGTTGGGAACTACTGGGAAGGTAGTTGTTTGTTTTTGCTATGTTGTAAATGTTGGAGTTTATTGTTTCAGGGTTTCTTTTTGTGGTTGTAATAGATGAGAGTTCTCCTGGAAACCTTCATCATGTTGAAGCCTGTTCATCAAGCCCTTGGAGTCTTCAGGAGCCAACCCACTTGCAAAGAAGAATTGGACTTGGCAATATCAGTAGACTGTAAATATAAGGACTTGAAAATGCAACCTGAACAGGACCTTGAAGTGTGATGTTAAATGTTGATGTTATATGTTATGTGTTAAGAAAGTAAACCATTTTGTTTTTAAAAATTGTTGTTGCAAACTCATTCCAGGTTCTGCCCCACAGAACCCACAAGCTGAGGTTACACAAACAGTTGTGAAAGTGGTTTGAAAACACATTATTTTGCGTGTGTGGAAGGGGCCAGAGACAGAGGGAAAATCCCTTGTATTTCTATCAAAATATTTTTTTAAAAAAATTGCATATTCTTTTGAATAAAATAGCAACACAGACAACAGTGTATCTGAGCACATTCAGAATCTTCTGCCTAACCCCGCACATCCATAATTATCAGGACAGGTTTTTGCTTCTAGGCAAGCTTGACTATTAAACCACTCTCTTGGTTGCTTCCCGAAGCTGTCTAACACAAGTGTCAGAGGAAGAGCTGGCAGTACATAAAACCTGGAATTTGATCCCCTAAGGGTTGGACCCCATTGTACTGCTGAAAGACTGCGTGCAACCGTTACTTATCTCCCGACTGTCTGATCTTAAAAGACGTCCTTGCTGCAGACAGCAAATTATTAAGATTACTGAAAAGGAGCGAGCGGAAGATTGTCTTCCCTCGGAATAATGAGGACGCTAAAGTAGCCGATCTTCCCAAAAACTGGCCCGTAATTAACTAGGTGACGCTATCACAAAGGTAATGGATCTCTAATTTACACCTCTTTCATCCTAATGAATCAATCATGTCCTTCAGAGCTAGATGAAGAGATGGAACCAGGGAGGCTGATTTAGTTTCCTCCCAGGTGGGAAGCAACCTTTGAAACATAGCTTGCCCATAGAAGATGGGAAATTACATGAAAGTTGAATGACGTTGAGCTGCAGGGCCTAATCCACCAGGAAATTAATGTCTTTTACGGCCATCTTTGGCCAAGCCAAAAACAAGGCAAAACAAAGGAGATGCTGGCTATCATGAAGATAATAAAACTGCAAGGATTGTCATGCCCTTATATAAAGCCGTGGTGCGACCGCACTTGGAGTACTGTGTTCAGTTCTGGTCGCCACATCTCAAAAAGGATATCGAAGAGATAGAAAAAGTGCAGAGAAGGGCAACGAGGATGATTGAAGGACTGGAGCACCTTCCTTATGAGGAGAGGCTGCAGCGTTTGGGACTCTTTAGTTTGGAGAGGAGACGTCTGCGGGGGGATATGATTGAAGTCTATAAAATTATGCATGGGGTAGAAAATGTGGACAGAGAGACATTTTTCTCTCTTTCTCACAATACTAGAACCAGGGGGCATTCATTGAAAATGCTGGGGGGAAGAATTAGGACTAATAAAAGGAAACACTTCTTCACGCAACGTGTGATTGGTGTTTGGAAGATGCTGCCACAGGAGGTGGTGGTGGCCACTAACCTGGATAGCTTTCAAAAGGGCTTGGACAGATTTATGGAGGAGAAGTCGATCTATGGCTACCAATCTTGATCTATCTTGATCTCAGATTGCAAATGCCTTAGCAGACCAGGTGCTCAAGAGCTGCAGCAGCAGAAGGCCATTGCTTTCACCTCCTGCATGTGAGCTCCCAAAGGCACCTGGTGGGCCACTGCGAGTCGCAGAGTGCTAGACTAGATGGACTCTGGTCTGATCCAGCAGGCTAGTTCTTATGTTCTTATGTAAGAACAAGAATCTTATGATTTCCAGGTAAAGTTCAGTAAAAGAAGACACATAATGTGATATCGTTGCATTGGGTTGGATCCAGACGTTTGCTTCTGAGGATGCACATTTTCTGTCACTGAAGCACGACTTTTGTGGTTTTCCCTTCGAGTGGTTTTAAGAAGCCTGTGGCACCGAGCGGTAAGCTGCAATACTACAGTAAAAAGTTTTGCTCATGACCTGAGTTCGATCCCAATGGAAGTCGGTTTTAGGTAGCTATACTGTGTTTCACAAAGAGATGTTACTCTACTGTGTATTCATCCACCACAGAACAAAGCATGCCAGGCCTTTTTTGTTGTAGAATACTCTGCCTAGGTCCTAGTGCCTACCTAGCCCTGCCCCACAACCATTTGGAAGTAAAAAATAGATGTTGGCACAGTGATCTTGTATCAAAGTATTATGTTCAATAATGGACAAAATAATGGTTTTGGGAAAGGTAGTGTGTAAAAATGAATTATAATTCTCATAATACCCATTCAGCACTATATTCTAAAGCAGAAACATACAATTTTTTCAACTGTTGCACGTCAACTGATCAAACTAACATCATTATGGGCGATTCCGCACATGAGTAAAATAGGTTCGACCCAGTTCCCTGAGAAGGGTACTGACCTAGGTCAAAGCCATTGTTGTTCCCCACTGCAACCAGCTTGATCCCAGCTCGGAGGGCGGAATCATCCTGTGCCTCTTCACCACTCCGTTCCGATTGGCTACTGTTCTACGGCCATGTTCTGTCTATCCCCACACACGTTATAAAAAAAACTGCCACAGGAATGGAGGGACGAAGGTGCCATTTTTTGATTGGCCAGCTATACGCATACCCGAAACACTCAGCTGTGATTGGCTGAATGGGGGACTCCTGGCACCAGAGATTCCACACAGTACTGGAATAGAGCTGAGTTCGAGCGTGGTTCCCTGAAAAAATAGTAGTTCCCAACTGGAGTCGGAAATTTGACCGTTACACGGGGCGAAGCTGGTACAAAACCATGTCGATCCCAGTGGTTGTGCGGAGCACTTAAGTTGAACGCAGCTGGAACTTAGGTCGATAACTCAAGTGCGGAATCGACCTCTGTGAAAAGAGTACAGTCCCCATGGCAGCCCATGACTTCACCCACTCATGGCAGCCATTTTGTTGCGATCCCTACTACATTCTCCAAATTACCAAAATGCCCACCAATTCAACAAGGTTGGGGACAATTACTCAAACCCATCAGCAGTTTGAAGTGGAAACAAATATACCAATTCCTTCTGTTGGCCATATATCCTGGAACTCAGCTCTCTTCATTTTGAGCTCCATAAACTTCTCAGTGTGATATATAAGCCCTATCCTTGCTTCTGTTTGTTGTTCATTTTATAATGGCATTGACACCTTGAACTATCTATTGATATTTCCCCCTCGGCTCTAGTTGTGTTTCTGTGTAGCGTCTTCAGTGTGCAGCAATTCCACCCGTCGTAGTTTTTCCCCTCTTTTTTTTAAAGCTCATACAGGTCTTTGGAATGTATCATCCATATCGGTTTTCTGTCTAATTCCACATTGATTTCAAAGCCACACTGTCAAATATGCTTCGCTCACCAAGACTCCTTCTCTACCGGTGAAGAAGAAAGGCAAGGAGCATTGCTCAGTATTCCCAAGATGCTCAGATTACTATACAAGTATCTCATGATTCTTTCTTAAGCACCATCAATGGAACTTTGGTTCAATAACAAGAACACAGCATACCAAAAAATGAAAAAAACAAAAACGAAAAGCGTTTCTGAATTTCCCAGTGCACATAACTACAGAAAAGAGAGAGTGTCTTAACCTACTGCATCTGTGTATGGTTCTCCAGTTGCACAGTGGCAGATAGAAAGGAGCTCCAAAGGGTGATCACTACTGCACAGAGGATTATCGGCTGCCCTCTCCCCTCCTTGGAAGAACTCTATAATTCCCGAAGCCTAAAGAAAGCCCAAAATATTCTGAGAGACCCGTCTCATCCAGCACACTCTCTTTTTGAACTGTTACCATTCAGCGGACGATACAGGTCTATCAAAACTAGGACAAAGAGGTTTAGAGACAGCTTCTACTCTAGAGCTGTGGCTATGCTAAACTCTGCGGCTTCGTGTTGATGTGTTTGGGGCTGTGTAGGGATGGGTGGAGGAAGGGGAAAGTGAGGATGGGGTATGAGTGTGAAATTGTGCGCATCGAGGAATGCTGCTGTAAATTTCGTTGTGCGTGCACAATGACAATAAAATGCTGATGCTGATGCTTAAAAACCCAACAGGAGCAAGCCATTGAAACAACATGAAACCACAAGGAGGATCCAAACCTCAGCAGAAGAACATTTAATTTGCATGCAGAAAGTACTAGGTTAGATTCCCAGGACTTCCATTTATAAGGATCTACCAGTAGCTGATAACCAGTGTGGTGTAGTGGTTAAGAGCAGGTAGACTCTAATCTGGAGAAATAGGTTTGATCCCCCATTCTTCTATATGAGCAACAGACTCTTATCTCCCAGCTTCACCTACCTCACAAGATGTCTGTTGTGAGGAGGAAGAAGGGAAATGGAGTTTGTAAGCCATCTTAAGTCTCCTTGCAGGAGAGAAAGGCAAGGTATAAAATCTAAACTCCTTAATAGTGGTGGCCTCTAACCCACAGAACCAGGTTCAGTTTCTCACTGCTCCACATGAAGGCTGCTGGGTGACCTTAGGCAAGTCACAGTTCTCTTAGAGCTCTCTCAACCCACACAGACCAAGCTTGTTTTCTGCTGCTCCAGAGACTAATGGAGTCAACGTGCAGGAAAAGAGATTCCACCTAAACATTAGGAAGAACTTCCTGATAGTCAGGGCTGTTCGACAATGGAATGCACGACTCGGAGTGTGGTGGAGTCTCCTTCTTTGGAGGGTTTTAAAGGGAGGTTGGATGGCCATCTGTCAGGAGTGCTTTGATTGTGTGTCCTTGCATGGCAGGTGGTTGGACTTGATGGCCCTTGGGGGTATCTCCCAACTCTATGCTTCTATGATCCCAACAGGCAGGGAATGGCAAACCATCACCAAACATTCCTTACCTCTGAAACCCTACACGGTCATTCTAAGTCACCTGCAACCTGACATCCCTTCAAATATCTAAACATGGCTATCATGCCACCTCTTAACCTTCTCTGCACCAAACTAAACATCCCCAACTCCCTAAGTCTCTCCTCGTAGGACATGGATTCCAGACCTTTGACCATTTTGGTTGCCCTCCTCTGGACCTGTTCTAGCTTGTCAATATCAATATCCTTCTTAAATTGCAGTGCCCAGGACTGTACACAATATTCCAGGTGAGGTCTACCAACACAGAATAGAGAGGTACAATTACAACCCTCGATCTAGGCATCTAGAGGTGCCACTGTCTTCCAAGCAGGGTCCTCTTGGTCCACCGTAGGTTGGTCTGGCAACAACTCTGACTCCAGGTGCAGGTCAGATTCCAGGAATTTCCTTGGTGACCTCCCATCCAAATACTAACCAGGGCCAACCCTGTTAAGCGTCTGAGATCTGACGAGATCAGGCTAGGGTTGGAGATTCGGACAGTCCGAATCCGGATTTTGACTGAATCTGCACTGATTCGGACAGATTCGGACTAGCTTTAAAAATTCAGACTAGCTTTAAAAATTCTGGTTTGTGTTTTTCACTCCTCCTCCACATGAAGCCTGCTGGAGTGAGTGAGTGGTGTAAAACACAAACCAGAATTTTTAAAGCTAGTGGCACCAAACTTTCAGGGTATCATCTAGAGAGTGTCTTGATGATGCCCCCCAAGTTTGGTGAAGTTTGGATCATGGGGGCCAAAGTTATGGACTCCCAAAGCAGTAGCCACTATTTCCTATTAGATCCCATTGGAAACAATGGGGGATAGAGGCACCCCCTTTGGGAGTCCATAACTTTGGCCCCCATGATCCAAACTTCACCAAACTTGGGGGGCATCATCAAGACACTCTCTAGATGATACCCTGAAGGCTTGGTGCTGCTAGCATTAAGAATGCGCCCCCTGCAGGCACCCCCAGAAATTCCCCATTGACAGCAATGGATTGTGTAGATGTAGAACGAAGAATCTTGGACAAATTTCTGGGGGTGCCTGCAGGGGGCGCATTTTTGACATATTGGCACCAACATTTCAGGGTATCATCAGGAGACTGTCCTGATGATACCCCCCAAGTTTGGTGAAGTTTGGTTTGCGGGGGCAAAGTTATGGACCCTCAGAAGAGTAGCCCCCATCTCCTTAGCTCCCATTGGAAAGAATGGGGGATAGGGGCACCTGTTTTGCAGGCCAAAACGTGAATAAACACCAAAAAAATAAAAACGCACCCAAAATTCCCGGATTTTCCCACAGATTTGGGCCAGTCAGAATCTGCAAGGTTCAGAATTTGGCCAATCCGAATCCATTATCCGAATCTGGGCCGAATCCGAATTGGAACGAATCTGGCTGGTATTGACCAACCCTAGATCAGGCTAGCCTGGGTTATTCCAGCCAAAGCTTGCGTTGTAGACTCACAGTATATGGTATTTATGTATATAATGGACGTCGCTGATACGGACAACATGTGTAAATAAAATTTTCAAAACCAACCCTGGAATGCAGAGAGCCATGGGCAGAAAAAGATAAATATTTTTTTAAAACAGAAATGAAACGGAGGGCTTTTTTTCCCGTCTCCACCAACCCAGAAAAACCTGAAAGTAACCTTGGATATTGGGAGGAAAATTCTGAAAAAAGCTGAAGCACGGTATATGTTCCATTCACCTCAGAACTGATTGAAAAAGTGCATTTTGAAGCCTGGAGGGGGGAGGTTTCTGCTGCCACCTTCATTTTCAGTATGAGAGGCCATAAAACATTCGGAGGAATATAAATTCCAGGAACCGTGTTTGTAGAACTGCAGCATTTAATAGTTTGTCAGCATTTCCCATATTTCCAAGAGGTTTATAACATGGTCATAAAAATTCACTGAAAGATAGAACTTGGTAAGACTTGATAAGTCCTTTTTCAAAGCCTCGCCGCCATTAGAATTCCCCCCTCCCTCCCAAAAAAGAATACTTTTAACGATTTTTAAAAGAAGCATGAATTCCACATGCTTTGAGAAATGAATAACACATTACCAGCCATTCGCAGCAATCAAGTCCCTGGTGAATTAAGTAAAATAATATTTAGAAATATTTGGAAAGAAGCTGATCTGGAATGTGTTCAGGCGCTGCATTTGTGTGCATTTATTTATTTGCTAGCAGTACAGCCTATTATGATAAGAATGGTTTTTTTAATATATGTAAAGGGTAGGGGGTGGGATGGAAAGGATGGGAATAAAGGGGGAAGGGGCATCAAGTCCAACCCCCTGCCATGCAGGAACACACAGTCAGAACACTCCTGACATATGATCATCCAGTTTCAGTTTAAAAACCTCCAAAGGAGACTCCACCACTCTCCGAGGCAGTGAACTCCACTGTCAAACAGCCCTGAAAGTCAGAAAGTTCTTCCTAATATTTAGGTGGAATCTCTTTTCCTGAGTAATAATAATAATCACCATCACCATCACCATCACCATCACCATCACCATCACCATCACCATCACCATCACCATCACCATCACCATCACCATCACCATCACCATCACCACCACCACCACTACCATTATTATTATTATTATTATTATTATTATTATTATTATTATTATTATTATTATTATTATTATTATTATTATTATTATTATTATTATTATTATTATTATTATTATTATTATTATTATTATTATTATTATTATTATTATTATTATTATTTATTCGGCTTGATAGACCGCCCAACCCTTGAAGGGCTCTGGGCGGTGTACAATGAGACATAAAACAAATACAATATAAGGTCTCATAAATACAATATAGCGATAAAACATTAAAATTCATTAAAAGACATTATAGCAGCAATTCCAGAAATTCCAGATAAAAATACATGCCCAGATACATGCACAGATGGCGCCCAACCCAAAGGCCAGGAGGGCCAGCATTGCCCAAAAATGGATGGAATCAGCAATCAGGCAATGCTGAAGATGGCAATGCTGAAGATGGCAAAACTGTCGTGGGGGCTGTTGAATCCGTTGCCCCAAGTCCTAAATAAAAGCAAGTAGGGAGTAGACACATTCATAGAGAAGAGGGCTATCAATGGTTACTAGTGATAGTTGCGGGGGAAGGATGTTACAATCATTCAACTTTGTGGCTTTCATGGAGGCAGGTGATCAGCCACTGTGTGAACCAAATGGTGGACTTGATGGGCCCTTGGTCTGGTCCTGCATGGCTCTTATGTTTTTAGAAGATACTGAATCAAGAGAGTCCCTTTGTCCTATTCAGAAGCTTATAGGAAATTAAAAGGTCAACTATTGGATAGAGAGTTCTCTACCCTAATCACCGCAGCCAAGAAAACGTGCTCCCCTCTGTATTTTTCTCTCCCATTTGAACGGGGCCACTTGGCACACTACCTGCATTGCTTAATAAACCCTGTTCAAAGGAGAGCCATAATGCTCAACAGGTTTAATGTTATGCCTTCTGCCTTGTTACATGGCAGATTTAATAAGCAAGAAAAGGCTAAAAGATTGTGCCCATGTAACGATGGCTCAGTTGAATCTCTGGCCCACCAATTACTTCACTGTCTCAGATTCAAGGAAATCAGATCCAAGTATGTGAATCTCACTCCTTTACATTTACCCGATCTCCCCAATTTATTTAGATTACACTACTTGTTGGACAACCCTGATCCTTCTCTCTGTATGATAGTGGCAGACTTTCTCCTGGAAATTACTAAATGCCAGTAGATTTCCTTCATCCTAACATGTATATCCTGTATTGTATATGCTTTTTAATTTGTTTTTATTATTGTTGTACTGCTGTCTATGCCAATAAAGGCTTGCTTCATTGTTTAGAATCAAGAGAGGGTGGAATTCTGGTGAAGAAAAGGTTAAGGGGTGAAATGAGAGCCACGTGGAAATATCTGAAGGGATGTCATATTGAAGAGCAGCAGGCTTGTTGTCTGTTACTCCAGAGACTAAGAGAAGGCTTAATTCATTCAAGGTACAGGAAAAGAGATTCCACCTAAACATGAGGAAGAACTTCCTGGCGGTAAGGGATGTTTGACAGTAGAATGTGCCACCTCGGAGGGTTGTGCAGGTGTAACCCCCATGGTTAGAATGGGTTGACCCAGAAAGGGGTGGAGACTCAAAGCAGCAGAAGGCTGCAGAGCTCATGTAGTTTGGAGGAGACAAGGCTACCAGACTCGGACCTTGATTTGTATAAGCCCTTAACACCTTGTTAAGGTAAACTGCAATGTTGTTGGGAACTAGTGGGAAGGTAGTTGTTGATTTTTGCTATGTTGTAAATGTTGGAGTTTATTGTTTCAGGGTTTTATGTTTGTAATGGGTGAGAGCTCTCCTGGAAACCTTCATCATGTTGAATCCTGTTCATCAAGCCCTTGAAGTCTTCAGGAGCCAACCCACTTGCAAAGAAGAATTGGACTTGGCAGTATCAGTAGACTGTAAATATGAGGACTTGAAAATGCAACCTGAACAGGACCTTGATGTTAAATGTTGATGTTATATGTTAAGAAAGTAAACCATTTTGTTTTTAAAATTTGTTGTTGCAAACTCATTCCAAGTTCTGCCCCACAGAACCCACAGATAGAGGTTACACAGTCTCCTTGGGAGGTTTTTAAAGAGAGGCTGGATGGCCATCTGTCAGGAGTGCTTGGATTGTGTGTTCCTGCATGGCAGGTTGGACTGGGTGGCCCTGGTGATCTCTTCCAACTCTTATTATTCTGCTGCAGGATTGTATAGGGAATTTACAGTCCCACCACTTTCTGTAGCCGAAGCTAGGTCCCTGAATCTGCAAAGATCTAGATCAGGGTTCTTGTTCTGGCAAGACCTAAAGAGCTTTAGTTTCCTCCTGAGAAAGGCTGGAGGGTTGGTATCTTTAAGTTGCCAAGTTCACCTGGTCCAGGTTTAGACACTGGTCCTGCACCTTCTCAGTTTCTAAGGTCCTAGGGGACACCTACCATGTTTCCCCGAATATAAGACAGTGCCTTATATTAATTTTTGCTCCCAAAGATGCACTATGTCTTATTTTCAGGGGATGTCTTATATTTCTGTATTCTGTTCATCAGGCATGCTTCCAAACAAAAACTTTGCTACGTCTTACTTTTGGGGGATGCCTTATATGTCTCACTTCAGCAAAACCTCTACTACGTCTTATTTTCCGGGGATGTCTTATATTCGGGGAAACAGGGTAGGTGTGCAGGAGATGGATGTGTCTATGTAACCTCTATCTGTGGGTTCTGTGGGGCAGAACTTGGAATAAGTTTGCAACAACAAATTTTAAAAAAACAAAATGGTTTACTTTCTTAACATATAACATATAACATCAACATTTAACATCACACTTCAAGGTCCTGTTCAGGTTGCATTTTCAAGTCCTTATATTTACAGTCTACTGATACTGCCAAGTCCAATTCTTCTTTGCAAGTGGGTTGGCTCCTGAAGACTCCAAGGGCTTGATGAACAGGATTCAACATGATGAAGGTTTCCAGGAGAACTCTCACCCATTACAAACATAAAAAGAAAACCCTGAAACAATAAACTCCAACATTTACAACATAGCAAAAACAAACAACTACCTTCCCAGTAGTTCCCAACAATATTGCAGTTACCTTAACAAGGTGTTAAGGGCTTATACAACCAAGGGCCGAGTCTGGTAGCCTTGTCTCCTCCAACTACATGAGCTCTGCAGCCTTCTCCTGCTTTGAGTCTCCACCCCTTTCTGGGTCGACCCATTCTGAGCATGGGGGTTACATCTACTCAAGGGAGTTCCTGGTCTGCGGAACTTGAATAATAGTCTGCCGGGGAGGAGGCAGGGCATACAAAATTCAGAGCACACAAACTTTGGAACAGCAGGGAACTATGGAGAGGGCTAGTGTGGTGTAGTGGTTAGGAACAGGTGTACTCTAATCTGGAGAACTGGGTGTGATTCCCCGCTCTGCCACTTGAGCGGTGGAGGCTTATCTGGTGAACTAGATTAGCTTGTGCACTCCAACACGTGCCAGCTGGCGGACCTTGGGCGAGTCACAGCTCTTTGGAGTTTTCTCAGCCCCACTACCTCACAGGGTGTATGTTGTGGGGTGGAGAAGGGAAAGGAGTTTGTAAGTCCCTTTGAGTCTCCTTACAGGAGAGCTGCTGCTGCTGGTGCTTCCTCTTCCTCTTCCTCCTCCTCTGAGGAAACAGACTGGGCTTGGGCAGGCCTTTTCAGTACAAGTGGTCGTCAGTCATAGTTTTCAGTGCAAGCTCCTTGTATGAATAAATTAGCACATGAAGGATGAACTTCAGTTTAGTTTTCCCCTGATGGGCCAGTTTACTGCATATAGAGACCTTGGGGGGCAACATTTGCTGGTGAGATCAATGTGTTGATCTGGTGCTTCATTTTTTAAAGAATTATCCATCGTTGCTCCTTTAGGTGAAGAAATTCTTCTCCGAAAGGTAAAACAATAGGTATCATTAATCTTTGAAGAGATGCGGCTCTAAAATAAGGACAGAGAAAATAATTTTTCTCAAAACTGTAATTTCTCACTTGGCTTCACCCCGGTTTGCTGCCAGCTGTCATCTTGTAGGTTTATTGGGAATTTAGCTGGGATCAGATTCTGTACAGAAAGCGGACTTACATTCATCAATAAAATATCTGACTCCGGGCTTTTCACAAGGTCAGCTATCAGATAATACTCTGGGAAAAAATGTTTTATCTCTGTCAGTTTCTCTAGGTGTGACTTAACCGTACTTCTCCCAACCTGCCTTCCCCTCAAAGCAAAATCTTTAGATTTCTGTCCCTCTCTATCTCAGAAGATGCTATTTCCATGTTCCAAGGCTCCATTTTATCCTGGTTGACACAGCGCCATTTTCTTCCTGTTTTTAACCAAAATAAAACTAACAGCATCCGGCCTTTCTAAGCCATGTTATGTACAGAAGTGCAATAAGTCAGGGGTAACCAGAGGTGGGATCCAGCAGGTTCTCACAGGTTCCCGAGAGTAGGTTACTAATTATTTGTGTGTGCCGAGAGGGGGTTACTAATTGGTGATTTTGCCACGTGATTTTTGCCTTAGTTACGCCCCTCCTCTCAGCAGTAGTGCGCAGAACTTGAAGCAGTCTAGCAGGAGGTGCACTGGCATGCGTGGCAGCCTGCGCCTGCGTGCATTCGTTTCCCAACCAAGGACTGGCCACAGTCCCGCCCAGGAATGCCCCGCCCCTGGAATCCCCAGCCACACCTCCGTTGTGCCCCGCCCAGCCCCATTGGCACTACGCCACAGTTTGAGTCCCACCACCATGGGAACCTGTTACTAAAATTTTTGGATCCCACCACTGGGGGCAACTTATGGTCACCCAAGGAAAAAACTTTCAAGCAAAAGTTTGTGTGATTGTTCTGGGTTCCAAAATAAGAGACCAAATGAGGAGTAATTCAAATAGCTTTAATCTAAGGAGTAACCCCCAAAAGGTCATGGAAACTCTCAACTAACTGAACTGTCTGCTTGAACACAAGGTCTTCAAATTAACCCACTAGCCCATAGGTGTCAAACTCGCAGCCCTCCAGATATTATGGACTACAGTTCCCATCATCCCCTGCCAGCATCATGCTGGCAGGGGATGATGGGAGCTGTAGTCCATAACATCTGGAGGGCCGTGAGTTTGACACCTGTGCACTAGCCTAACATAAAGGGAATTGTAGTCGTGCCTGCGGAGTCAGCGTAAGAACGAGATGAGACGCGGAGATATCATCTGGTGGAGAGCGCCGGCAGCGGGAGCGCGCACCCCCCAGAGATTTAGATTAGCTGAACTTAGATTAGACTCGAGTGAAAGCATAGAGGCAGGATGATCGGATGAACTTGGCAGTTCCTGCGGGATGTTTGTCCACACCTGGATGTGGATGGCTCCCTGGTGCGTGGAGTCGATGACCCCTGGGATGATGAACAATCCCTGCTCAGCGGCGGAAGCTTTTGGCAAGACCAACCCAATGGTCTCCGTGGGGATGGGATCACTATACTGAGCTGGAGCAGCGAAGATCTCGTGGGGGAGCTCCGGGGGAAGGGTTTGAGGTGCGGACCTTGGTTCTGGGCTGGGGAGATGCCCAGGTGCGGGCCTCCCCAGCGGGCATTGGGAGCACCCGATCCTAGACCACCCTGGGGGTCTTCGCCCTCTGGGGGGAGACCCCCCTCAGTTCGGGCTGTAGGCCCCCCCGTCGGGCAGTCTACAATCCTTACGGAAATGTCCTGGCTTGTTGCAATTGAAACACTCGTCTCGGGGCTGTCTCATGGCAGCGGAGAGGGCTGCGGCTAGAAGGCTGGCTTGGTGGGCGAAAGACCTGATATCCTGGCAAGCTTTGAGCATGTCGGCCAGTTCGGGGTTCCTTCCTAGGCCTGTGACCGCTTTCCGGCACTCAGCGGAGGCGTTCTCCTTGGCAAGGCGCTTAAGGAGCTCGCCCTGGGCCTCCTCGTTGTCAACCTGCCTCCTGAGGGCCTCCTGGAGCCTGTTCACAAACTCAGCATAGGGCTCCTGAGGTTTCTGTCAAACGCTAGAGAAACTTTGGGCTGGCTGTCCGGTATTGGGGACTTTCAAAAACGCCTTGTAGGCGCACTCAGAGGCGATTGCAAGGGTGGCTTCCGGCAGGACGATTTGCGCATTGGGGTTGGCGAAAGCGTCGCAGCCATAAAGCTGCGCGGCGGTGTAGGCACCGCCAGAGGCTGCTCCTCTGCCTATGCACTGTTGGCGGTACTCGCTTTCCCAAACCACATACTGTGTGGGGTTTAAGAGCATGCGAAAGGTGGTTTTCCAGTCCTCCGGAACCATTAGGTGATTCCTCGCGACTGCTTCCAACATGCCTCTCACATAGGGGCTGGTGATTCCTACGTCCCGCATCGCCTTGCGGAGCTCAGTGAGGATGTTGTAACCTAGGGGGCGGTACTCGACAACTCTCCTAACGATGCCATCCTCCCCCTCATGATCGGTGAAATGGATGGGACACACAGCAAGGAGATCGGCATCGTCTTCCGTCAGGGTTTCCTTTTTCTGCAGGTCGTGGCTAATACGCTCTGCTAGGGTTTTGAAACCCGCGCCATTACGTGGCGTTGACGGAGGTGCGGTGGCTTCAGAAAATGAAGGCAGGGCAAGAGGAAGGAGCGGTCGAGCCGCGGGAGGATTTGAATGGGGCGGGGAAGCAAGGGAGGCAGAAGGAGGACAGGTGTCCAATTTAGTGGATAGAGAAAATTCCGGGGGTGAAACTGAAGCTGAAGGGTCGAAAGGAGGGCGATCTACAGCAAGGGAGCCGTAGACCTGCAGGCTGATGGCGACATAACATTGCCTCCACGTCAGTAGGAGTGACATCGGCGCGCGAGGCTCTGTGTGAAGAGTGCGCCCGATGCTTTCCCAATCCTTTAGATTCAATGTCCCCCTTTCTGGGTACCATGGACATTGAGCTTCAATCTCCTCAACCAATTTGCGCAGCTCCCCTCTCTTTACGGAGACCGTACACGCGTTCGCTAAGCGCTTTTAGTTATGCAACGTGCTTGTCATAAGCCCTGCTTTTGCAAGCTCCCATACTCACCGGTGTTTCGTCCCGGACGAGAGAGTGTCCTAGAACTTCCGGGTCCCTGGATAAGCCTTGATCCAGCGGACGTCCCGGTACTGCTGGCCCTTTCCCGAAGCTGACGGTAAGCAGGGTGGGAGGTTGAGGATTCCCGGGTTTCGGCACCAGCTTGTGAGTGTCGTGCCCGCGGAGTCGAAAGCGTAAGAGCAGGCGAGACGATGGAGAGATATCGTATCCTGGTGGAGGCGCCCGGCAGCGGGAAGCCTTGAGGGGTCCCCCGTGGTCCTGGCGACTCTACCGCGTGCTAGCTCCAGGCACCTTTTATTATGGTTCTAAAGGGGGCGTGAGGAAAGGCGGGCCGGGGGAAACCGGGAGAGCGGGAGAGCGGGAGACTGAGAGATCATCATGTGATGCATGATCTCACCTGGATGCTACGTGCGGGAAGAAGCATCAGCGTCTGGGTCTAATCCTCACCTGGGGGCAAGGGCCCATTGTCCCTTTGTCTAGGACACCTGGTGGCTGTGAGCCAGGTAGTTCATGACCTGTGACTCATCAGGGGGTGAGGGGCAGAGGAGCGGTGCTGATCGTAGGAGCGCTGGCATTCTGGTGCTCTACTTACGGTGCTGCTGGATCAGCGACTCATCCCTACAGGGAATATAATGAAATTTGAAGCATAATCTCCAGGAAATCCAGAAGAGTGGAAATCTTCCTGTCTGCCTCAGGCTGGCCATTCGAGAAGGGTAAAGTGAAGAATAAGAGTTTGGATTTATATCCCCCCCTTTCTCTCCTGTAAGGAGACTCAAAGGGGTTTACAATCTCCTTTCCCTCCCCCCCAACAAACACCCTGTGAGGTGGGTGGGGCTGAGAGAGTTCTGAAGAACTGTGACTAGCCCAAGGTCAGCCAGCTGGCCTGTGTTAAAGTGTGCAAGCTAATCTGGTTCCCCAGATAAGCCTCCATGGCTCAAGTGGCAGAGTGAGCCGGGAATCCAACCCAGTTCTCCAGATTAGAGTGCACCTGCTCTGAACCACTACACCACACTGTAGAGCTAGCCTACAACAGAGAAAACCCATGTATGGACAAGTGTTGATTTTGCCCATTTGCACCTGCAGATGATCCTGCTCAGGTGAGTGAAGCTGTCATGGGGGAGCAGCATGGTTCTCACATATATGGGCATCCAATGTCATGAAGGTCTTTGGGCTTTCCCCACTACAGAAGGGAGCTAAGGTCGACTCAGTTCCCTTCAGTGGAGGGCAATTCCAGGCTGTCCCCACAGCAACTGAGTTGGCCCCCCTGGAACCGAGTTAAGTGGGCGGGATCATCTTGGTGCCTGTTTCGCTCCTCGATCGTGATTGGCGCTTGTGTTATGGTGGGAAACGGGAGCGTTCTTTTTTTTTAGTTTTTACAGTTTTCAGTTTACAGTTACATGCGCTTTCTGCCCGCCACGACTCTCCCGTTTCTGCGCATGCCACAAAAGCGGCTCGTGTTTGGTTGAACGGATGAGGTGTTTTTTCGATGCTTCTCCACTTCGAAGCTTCGAAGCGGTATCAACCTTGTTCCGGCAGAAAAGTGTAGTTCATAACTGCGACAAGGATGTTGCAGTTCTGAGGGGGGGAACTGAGACAAGACAATGTTGAGCTCGGTGGCAGTGGGGATTCACTGAGGCGAACCTAGGTAGAAACCAGTTCAACTCTGTCAGTGGGTGAAGCCCCTATGTGATGGCCGACACAGAGGCCAAGGTTTTCCCCTGAGGTTGCCTCCCAGTCCTGATATTCATGTATTTCCTGTCTCTGAAAAAACCTCCCTTATCTAAGTAACACAGAGGGGGGGGGGCAGAGATTACGAACCCAACCATCAATTACAGATGGGTCGAGGTGAACTGCCAATCAGTCATAGTTGAATGCATGGGCTGGGACCCTTGGGTGGGCCATGAAGCTCTAGTTGCTGGATTGTGGGTTCCTATAGGCCTACCTTTTTCTCTGCCTTTTGGAAGAAACTGCCACTAGTGCATGTCCATAGAAAGCTAGGCACACCTCCATCTTCTCTTTGCAGGCACATAACAAAGAACAGCAGGAAGGTCAGGTGAGATCACCTGCCCTCAATCTCTTTCCCCTAGCCCTGCCTCAACTGGACTTGAAACTATGATTGTTGTGGGTTTTCTAGGCTGTGTGGCCATGGTCTGGTAGATCTTCTTCCTGGTAGATCGCCTGCATCTGTGGCTGGCATCTTCAGAGATGTATCACAGGTGTATTACACACGGGACACAGTGTGTAACAGAGTTCCCTCTGTGATAGACCTCTGAAGATGCCAGCCACAGATGCAGGCAAAACGTTAGGAACAAGATCTATTAGACCATGGCCACATAGCCCGGAAAAACCACAGCAACCAGTTGAATCTGGTCGTGAAATCCTTCAACAATACATTAGAACTATGGATATGCTGCCACAGGAGGTGGTGATGGCCACTAACCTGGATAGCTTTAAAAAGGGCTTGGACAGATTTATGGAGGAGAAGTCAATCTATGGCTACCAATCTTGATCCTCCCTGATCTCAGATTGCAAATGCCTTAGCAGACCAGGTGCTCAGGAGCAGCAGCAGCAGCAGAAGGCCATTGCTTTCACCTCCTGCATGTGAGCTCCCAAAGGCACCTGGTGGGCCACTGCGAGTAGCAGAATGCTGGACTAGATGGACTCTGGTCTGATCCAGCAGGCTCGTTCTTATGTTCTTATGTTCTTATGATTCTTTTTTCCCTGAGTTGGGACACTGAGTTGGGACACCTGACTACCTATCATAAGCTTGTAGCTTCGTGGGTCCCATAATATCAGAGGTTGAAGAAGTCAGTCAAATAAATGTTGTTTTTATGGTACAGGCATTAATAAGTGACACTAACCATTTTGATGTGAACGACAGTGAAATCTGGACTCCGAAATGGTTTGGCATATGAGGTTTTATGAAAGGGTCTTTGAATTTTTGCTATTTGTAGTAAAATTTCAGAATGGTTTTAACTAAGTGACATTCAAAATAGCATTTTATTTTATTTTTTGCTATGTTGGAGAAATAAAAACTGTGTATGCATGCAGTTTCATGGAAAGAGGATCACTTAATTTAGCCAGATTTTTGGGTAGTATGCTAAGCATGAATCTACAGGCTTCCCTGTTCTACTCTATTCATCAACTGATGCGCCGACAATGCGTACATCTCTGTGAGTTTCATTTGTGAATTTTGCTATGCAGGGTCTTATGCTTTTAAAACAAATAAATCACACTCAACTTATTGTTCCTGTGGTTTTAAATGGCGTTGCAATCTTTTCGAGGAAGCTGGACTGAAAGCAGAGCAAAATAAATTTTTTTAAAATAGGGTAAGGAAATAAATTAAGCCCAATAAATTAAAATATGGTAAGGAAATAAATTAAGCCCCATATCATCGGAGCTGGGAAGCTAAGTGTGGTTGCCTCAGTTAGTACTTGGATGGGAGACAACCAAGGAAGTCCAGTTTTGCTACATAGAGACAGGCAAAGCAAATCACCTCTGAGTGTCTCTTCACTTGAAAACCTGACGGGGTCACTAGATGTTGACTGGGTCTTAGTTGATAGTTCCATGGGAATGTCAACTCAATGCATGGCAGCTGTGAAAAAGGCAAACTCTATGCTGGGGATCATTAGGAAAGGAATTGAGAATAAAACTGCAAAGATTGTCATGCCCTTATATAAAGCAGTGGTGTGACCGCACTTGGAGTACTGTGTCCAGTTCTGGTCGCCGCATCTCAAAAAGGATATCGAAGAGATAGAAAAAGTGCAGAGAAGGGCAACGAGGATGATTGAAGGATTGGAGCACCTTCCCTATGAGGAGAGGCTGCAGCGTTTGGGACTCTTTAGTTTGGAGAGGAGACGGCTGATGGGGGGGGATATGATTGAAGTCTATCAAATTATGCATGGGACAGAAAATGTTGACAGAGAGAAATTTTTCTCTCTTTCTCACAATACTAGAACCAGGGGGCATTCATTGAAAATGCTGGGGGGAAGAATTAGGACTAATAAAAGGAAACACTTCTTCACGTGACGTGTGATTGGTGTTTGGAATATGCTGCCACAGGAGGTGGTGATGGCCACTAATCTGGATAGCTTTAAAAGGGGCTTGGACAGATTTATGGAGGAGAAGTCGATTTATGGCTACCAATCTTGATCCTCTTTGATCTGAGATTGCAAATGCCTTAGCAGACCAGGTGATCGGAAGCAACAGCCGCAGAAGGCCATTGCTTTCCCATCCTGCATGTGAGCTCCCAAAGGCACCTGGTGGGCCACTGCGAGTAGCAGAGAGCTGGACTAGATGGACTCTGGTCTGATCCAGCTGACTTGTTCTTATGTTCTTATGTGAGTTGACAGCACTTTCCACCACCATTTTCTGTTTTCCTACTTCATTTTTTTAATTAGCCTTATAGTCCTGGCTAGCCTGATATTGCCAGATCTTCAAAGTTAACAGTTTCAGCTGCCATCAGTATTTGGATGGGGAACCACCAAGGAAGTCCTGGATTGCTATGCAGAGGCGTAGCTCCAAGGGGATAGGAGGGCGACGCACCGGGGGCCTGCCCCTGTAGGGGTGTGGGGGGGCATTCCGGGGATGTGGGGGGCATGGTGGGGGCATTCCAGGGTGGGACAGGGGCAGAGGATGCACCAGTGCACCGGGTGCTTTTCCCCCTTGCTACACCTCTGTTGCTATGCATGGTGTAGAGCATGTGGGGTGTAGTGGTTAAATGCAGGTGGATTCTAATCCGGAGAACCGGGTTTGATTCCCCATTCCTCCACCTGAGTGGCAGAAGCTTAGCTGGTGAACCAGATGTGTTTCCACACTCCTACATTCCTGCTGGGTGACCTTGGGCTAGTCACAGTTCTTCAGAACTTTTTCCTACCTATCTCACAAGGTGACTATTGTGGGGAAAGGAAGGGAAAGGAGCTTGTGAGCCACTTTGAGTCTCCTTACAGGAAAGAAAGGTGGGATATAAATCTAAACTACTCCTCTTCCTCCTCCTCCTCTTCTTCTCCTCCTCCTCTGCTGTGAACAGGAACAGCTCCCTTCCCTCTTCTAAGTGACAGTCCTTCAAATACTTCAAGAGAGCAACCATGTTCCCCCTAAATTTTGTTCTCTAGTCCCTTATTCATCCTCATCACTTTCATCTGCATCCTCTGAAAGGTGAGTGACGTTCAGAGGTGGTTTGCCATTGCTCGCCTCTACACGGTTACCCTGGATTTCCTTGGTGGTCTCCCATTCATGTATCAATTCAGGGTTGATCCTGCTAACTTTCCAAGAGCTGACAGAACTGGGCTAGTCAGGGTTATCTAGGGCAGGGTAAACAGTCGAGATTTTTGAATGTTTTCAAAGCAAACGTGAAAAGATTTTTGAACGTTCTGCGTGCCAATACGAAAGCATCACTTACGATGACTATTGACAGAGGCGAACTCATCTACACTCAAAACACAGCCCATTTTACCATGTAATTGAACTGGGAATTCAAGACTATGCAGGGCTCAGGTTGATGAAAACAAACCGGGCACTGTAAGCAGGAGAAATTGTTTTTGAGCACTCTATTTACGAGTATCTCACCACCGTGCCTTTGCCTCTAGTCTGTTTCAGTTTTCGCTAGTCCTTTGAGTTAGCACAGAACCCCTAAGCCCACCCTAGCTATAGGGGTCTTGTGGCATTTGATCCAAACTCGGCCAGCACTTCAGAAGAGATCCAATTGTTATGTCCAGTATTATAGTTCATCGAGTATCACACTTCAGGCCTCTAAGCCATGACAAGATATAAGCCTCAACAGATGTACTAAACAGGTGCTAGGAACGTTTCTTTTGCCTGCCGCATTTGGTACACACAGATGTACCAGAGGCCTGGGGTACAAATAATTCTCTTTCACCAGCCAAGAGCCAAAGCGGTTTTGTATTTTGGCTGCAAACTGTCGTGCGTGTGGATTTTGCAGAAGATCTAGTGGAGGCAGGCTTTGATCAAGAAGCTTTGTTTATGAATAAAAGTCTGGGTACGGAAGGGCACTCGGGGGTATATGCTCATCTACTCACCTGGTTTCTTAAGCAGGTTCTCTGACGTTTCCGAACCTAAATTCAGTGGAGTGGCTCACTGCAGTAAACCAGGCAAGATTTCTTGGGAAGCTGTCGAACTCGTGCAGAATTTCAATCGTCAGTGCATGTCACAGCGTGAAGCCAGATCGCTTTGCTTCAAAATACGCCGTTTTCTTGAAGTACACAAAGAACAGGGGGTTCAGCATCAATTCTTTTAAAAACATTTTAATCACTTCTTTTAAAAGCTCTTTTAAAAATTCTTTGTAAAATATGTTCTTAATTTTTTTATCCATGTAAAATCATACACAGAAAAGACTTCAACCATATAACAAACCAAATAACAATAAAATGGATCTTAATGCGCAATGTATTACAAATGGGATACAAATGTAAGAGAGAATCTTCCCTTTCACTTATTTCGCCTAACATTCTTCTATTCAAATAACACCCACTGGTATATATCAAATAAACAATTACTCACAGCCTTAACTACAAACATATTAATAGCATATTAACATATTCATACAGTTCCCACGAATGTAATGTTAATCTCAGTTGATATGATTATTATCAACTTTGTTAAGTAATTGATTTAGCAACATATAAAAGTACAATTCTTGCTTCTCATCAAATTCATTTTTTGACTATCAATTCTTGGGGAATTCACCCATAATAATAATGATAATGATAATGATAATGATAATGATAATGATAATGATAATGATAATGATAATGATAATGATAATGATAATGATAATGATAATGATAATGATAATAAGAAGAAGAAGAAGAAGAAGAAAAAGAAGAAGAAGAAGAAGAAGAAGAAGAAGAAGAAGAAGAAGAAGAAGAAGAAGAATTTATATCCCCCCTTTCTCTCCTGCAGGAGACTCAAAGGGGCTTACAGTCTCCTAGCTCAAACAATGCGCCCCCTGCAGGCCAAAAACAGAAAAATCACTAAAATGTTTTAAAAACCCACAAACCGAGGGGCGGAGCTTCGGACATGAATGGGGGGGTTCAAACCCGAGAACCCCCCCTTACCTACGTCCATGCCCTTCCCCCCCACAACAAACACCCTGTGAGGTAGGCGGGGCTGAGAGAGCTCCGAGAAGCTGTGACTAGCCCAAGGTCACCCAGCTGGCATGTGTGGGAGTGTGCAGGCTAATCTGAATTCCCCAGATAAGCCTCCACAGCTCAGGCGGCAGAGCTGGGAATCAAACCCGGTTCCTCCAGATTAGATACACGAGCTCTTAACCTCCTACGCCACTGCTGCTCCTATTAATAATAATAGACAGTTCTTAAGCAGTGGCTGGACAAACTAAAGGGCCTGTATGGCCCTTTCCAACTCAATAATTCTGTGATTGTATGATTCTAATTGTGTGCTGTCAATTTGCAACCAATTCATGACAACCCCAGGACCGTGGGATTTTCAGAACAAAAGATGAACGGAGGTGGTTTGTCATTGTCTGCCTCTGCATAGTGAATCTGGACAACCGTGGCGGTCTCCCATCCAGATACTAACCAGGTCTGACCCTTCTTAGCTTCCAGGCTCTGGTGAGATTGGGCCAGGCAGAGGTAGATTACTTTAACTAGCAGATTACAAGAACTGAAGGTACCCAACAGGTCTTATCCCTCTCCCAATCTGAACCAATATTTATGTCTAGATGGAGGCTAGACCAGAGGACTTCCTGTGGGATGCTACCATCTTCTTGCTAGTATACTTGAACTTAAAACAGCTATATAGCTGATGTAAAATCAACAAGTGAAGTTTTTCCTTTCATTGCATCTCTGAGCAGGCAAAAAAATAATAATCTTGTGTTGAATGGATACCTGAGCTGTTAAAGGCATAACAGCCCTACTAACAAAGTGGCATTACCATTACCAACCTGCAACAAATCTGGTAGTATAACCCTACGTTGGAATACAATGAGACAAAAAGGGGTGGAGTCTCTAGAGCAGTGGATCTCAATCTTCCTAATGCCGCAACCCTTTAATACAGTTCCTCATGTTGTGGTGATTCCCAACCCTAATATTTATCCATTTTACAGATGGAGAACACTGATGCAGAGAGTCTTCGGCAACCCCTGTGAAAGGTTCATTCGGCCCCCAAAGGGGTCATGACCCACGGGTTGAGAACCGCTGCTCTAGAGGCAGAAAGGCGCAGAACAGAGGCGTAGATATAAGGGGACTGGGGGTGCGCTGTGAACCGGGTGCAGACCAGTAGGGGTGGAAAATTTCCCCCTCCCTCTTTCCCTTCCCCCTCGCCCTGCCCACCCCATCTTGCCAGGCCTGGCCCCACCCCACCAGCCTGGCCCGTTTTCAGCCAGCAGAAAAGGTAAATGAGGGTGGGGTGGGGCAGGGCCACATGGGCGGGGCCACAGGGGTGGCACATGGGCACCATTTTGCCCTGTGTGCCATTTTCTCTCCCTCCACCACTAGCGCAGAATGTTTGAAAAGCAGAAGAGGGGAGCAAGACTGCTCGGGTAGGAGCTTGAAGTTTAATTATAGACTCTTAACACCTTAAGGTAACTGTGACACTTGTATGGGAACTATTAAGGGACTTTTGTTCTGAATTGTAAATTTTAGAATTTATTGTTTCAAGGCTGTGTTTATTTGATGGGAGTTCTCTTGGGCCTTTGACTTTCAAAGCCAATGCACCAAGACAGAGTTCCCCCGGAGACTTCCTGGGCCGCCGACAGGAGGAAAGAAATGGCAAGTGTAACCCCCATGCTCAGAATGGGTTGACCCAGTAAGGGGTGGAGACTCAAAGCAGCAAGAGGCTGCAGACCTCATGTAGTTTGGAGGAGACAAGGCTACCAGACTCGGACCTTGGTTGTATAAGCCCTTAACACCTTGTTAAGGGTTTCTTTTTGTGGTTGTAATGGGTGAGAGTTCTTCTGGAAACCTTCATCATGTTGAATCCTGTTCATCAAGCCCTTGGAGTCTTCAGGAGCCAACCCACTTGCAAAGAAGAATTGGACCTGGCAATATCAGTAGACTGTAAATAGAAGGACTTGAAAATGCAACCTGAACAGGACCTTTAAATGTGATGTTAAATGTTGATGTTATATGTTATATGTTAAGAAAGTAAACCATTTTGTTTTTTTAAAAAATTTGTTGTTGCAAACTCATTCCAAGTTCTGCCCCACAGAACCCACAGACAGAGGTTACACAAGCTGTGAAAAAGGCAAAGCTAATTGTAAAACTTGAATGAGATCACGGTTTGGTTGTATTACTAAGTCCTATGTTGATATATGTGATGTTAAATGAAAACAGGGAAGTTTGTTTTAAATCATTCTGCCAGATCCATTCCAAGTTCTGTTCTGTAGAACCCACAAGCTGAGGTTACTGTAGCAGCTACATGAAATATATCGGCTGTTCCTAGAGGCCTCTAAATTCCAGCAAGTGGATCCAAAAGGATGTAAGTTAAAAGTGAGGAGAAAGGAGTAGAGATTAAGAAGAACAACAGCCACCTGCTTGAGAGAGCAGGAAATATCACAGGGAATCCCACCCCCAGGGGCTCTTGGGGTGGTGTCCTGCCCCCAACCACCACTGGGGGCATGGCCCCACCTCCCCAAGCCCCGCCTCCAGCCTGCAAGCCAGCCGGAGCCCAGGAAAGAAAGTCTCGCCTCAAGCGATGCGGGCTGTGCCTGTGTGGGCGCACAGGACCGTCTGTCCCCACCGGACATGCAATGGAGGGGGTTAAATCAGAAAAAAACCCCACCTTGCCTATGTCCCTGGGCTATCAACCTACCCAGCTTGTATCACCATGGAGGATTTAGCAATAAAGAGGATACTTGCTTTCAGACACTAACACTGGGATGAGGGTACTGGAAAAGATAGTCCTAAATGGATCTTTGGACCTATACGAAGAACATGAGAACATAAGAAAGAGCCTGCTGGATCAGACCAGAGTCCATCTAGTCCAGCACTCTGCTACTCGCAGTGGCCCACCAGGTGCCTTTGGGAGCTCACGTGCAGGATGTGAAAGCAATGGCCTTCTGCGGCTGCTGCTGCTCCCGAGCACCTGATCTGCTAAGGCATTTGCAATCTCAGATCAAGGAGGATCAAGGTTGGTAGCCATAGAGCGACTACTCCTCCGTAAATCTGTCCAAGCCCCTTTTAAAGCTATCCAGGTTAGTGGCCATCACCACCTCCTGTGGCAGCATATTCCAAACACCAATCACGTGTTGCGTGAAGAAGTGTTTCCTTTTATTAGTCCTAACTCTTCCCCCCATGATTTTCAACGAATGCCCCCTGGTTCTAGTATTGTGAGAAAGAGAGAAAAATTTCTCTCTGTCCACATTTTCTACCCCATGCATAATTTTGTAGACTTCAATCATATCCCCCCCCCATCAGACGTCTCCTCTCCAAACAAAAGAGTCCCAAAAGAAGGAGATAATCAAACCCACAATTACATGCCCATTAGCCCTTTCCTCACAGAAACTTCAAAACATTTGGGGGCAGGAAATAAAACATTTCCTCCAAGGAGTTATGCATTGTCCCCCCCCCCCCAAAACCCCGTTGTATTGGCAGCCTCAAAATGTTTTAAATGCATCCTCTTTTCCAGAGATTCTTTTGGCTGAAATGTTTTTTAAAAGGCGTCATTGTGGGCTGACCTCATAAGACACCATTTTGTGAGTTCACTCTTTCCCTGCTGGCGCTTGTCAGAGCGCAACAAGGGTGCATCGCCGATGTTTCCCAATTCGAGATCAATACCTGTGCAGTCATGCCTACTGCTTCCCAGTGAAGGATCTGTCTGGCAGGCGGTTCTATAACTAATGCATTGCCACCCTTCACCTTTAGATGCGAAGGGTTTTGTTCGCTATCTAAGGAGGGCGAGGCAGGTCAGCTCTTCCACATTCCGCTTTGTTGATTCTTCACACGAGGCAGACGGTGAGGAAAGAGGGTGGACAAGTGTAAAAATAGATCCCATTTCTTTTTGTTCCTTCCGTGTCTCTCTCTCTTGTCCTTTTCAGTCTGAGCAGGCTCGATGGAAAGCGAGCTGGTGTCTGTAAAGAGTAAACACGACCTCTGTTCCAGCACAGACTCAAGAGCCATATATAAACTTGCCGAAGAGATTTGTCTCCCAACGCTGTTTTGTTTCGCTTTGCTGGAAAGACGGGCAGCGTCCATTTCCAACACTAGAAGGATTTTTGGGAAAGAAATCCCAAATGACATTTCTGCAGTTGAACGAGGAAAAGGAAGAGGAGGGGTTTGGATTCATACTTTGCCTTTTTATCCTGTAAAGAGACTCAAGGGCCCCTTCCGCACACGCAAAATAATGCGTTTTCAAACCACTTTCACAACTGTTTGCAAGTGGATTTTGCTATTTCGCACAGCTTCAAAGAGCTCTGAAAGCAGTTTGAAAGTGCATTATTCTGCATGTGCGGAATGAGCCAAGGGTGCTTACAAACATTTTCCCCTTCCTCTCCCCACAACTGACACTTCATGAGGTAGGTGGCGCTGAGAGAGTTCTGAGAGAACTGTGACTTGCCCAAGGTCATCCGGCAGGCTTCGTACGCAGGAGCTGGGAAACAAATCCGGTTCACAATGTGTAACAGACTTCTATCTGTGATACACCTCTGAAAATGCCAGCCACAGATGCAGGCGAAACGTTAGGAACAAGATCTACCAGACCACGGCCACACAGCCCGGAAAACCCACCACAACCAGTTGAATCCAGCCGTGAAAGACTTCAACAGGACTCTGTATTGTTGATCAGCCGTGTTTATCGGAAGGCAAGAAAGCACCCAGCTTCTTACAGCCAGTTCTGGCGAACCTGGCTTTTGCTATCCCCTTTATTCAGAAATAATCCCCCCTCCCATTTTCCCAAAGAATGTGAGAAAGAGTAACTTTGGAGCCGAGGCGCCCCAAGATTGACAACAGATAGAGATAAAGCCACCTGGCCTCCTGCCCCACAGAGCAATGAAAACATCCCGTTTCCCACAGGAGTAGAAGGTGTTAGGGATAAGCCTAGTTATCTGCATAGCGTGTAAAGCCAAAAAGAAGTGATCAAGGAAAGAATGTACCAATACAGCAGTGGTAACATATAGCAGGCTGGTTACACATATTCTGTAGTGATTACGTTGAGGTAGGAATGCATATCAATAAACTAGATACAATCACCGATCGTATATTTTGTAACAACTACATTCAGCTAGGAATGCATCTCAACCAGTTAGGGGCAATCCCTGTCAGATCGCTCTGCCGCTGAACCACAGCTTCTTGAATGGAAAATTCTCAAGAATCACTCCTATCTATGTCCGTGAGTCAGAAGCGACTTCCTCTCACACGAGGACATCTTTGGATTCGACCCCCCAATATTTTAAAGTCTAGGGCCGTGGTGGCGAACATTTGGCACTCCAGATGTTATGGACTACAATTCCCATCACCCCCTGCCAATTGGCCATGTTGGCAGGGGCTGATGGGAATTGTAGTCCCTAACATCTGGAGTGCCAAAGGTTCGCCACCACTGGTCTAGGGAGCCTGACCCCAGCCATGTTAGCTCTCGGGCAGCGGACTTCTCCAATAAAAGTTTCTGAGTCGGGTGTTTTAATCTACCTTGTCAATTCTACCATTCTTTCATTCTATGCGGTTTGGCAAACCTTGCTTCATTTTTCTTTTTCTTTTCTTTCTCTCTCTCTGTGTGTGTATTTTTTTTTTAAGAATAAGAAAAAGATGGATGATGGAAATAAATTTGTTGAGCTGGCTGAATGGAATGTGTGTTGTAATTGAGTATTCTCATCATCCTAAAATAAATTTCCATTTCCTCATTTCAATTATATTTTGTCAGGTACTGTATCTTAAGAAGTTATTTTCTCTGGATCTGCAAAGCATCTTGTAATAGCTCAGGAGGGGTAAGGGGGGGGGGTCTGGGAGCTGACCTTCAGATGAACTTCACTCCCCACCCTGAATACGTTGTTCTTTAAAAAAAAAGAAATATAACTTTGCTTTATTTTGCCTCCTTCACTGTTCATATAGATTTGCTCATAAACATAACACTTGCCTCCATCTATATTGAGAGGGAGGGGTGGAGCCAACCAATTAACGCCGTGTCTGAAAATGTACATTTCGGGACTGCATGGAAATGAAGCTGGAGATATGAAGCAGAACAAATAACTATGGATGAGTTATGGCAAAAGAACGAAAACAACGATTCCAGCTAATTGGAACTTATTCCGAGGTCAGTGGAAAGAGCCGATGAGATAAATAACCAGTCAACCAGCTTTGTAGCAGCATCTCCAGGGCTTGTGCTGCAAGGTCAGGCAAGACTGCCAAAACGCTCGGGACACGGATACTCCATTATCCCCATCACCCAGTTCAAATTTCAACTTATGGATCCAGTTCTTAGAACAGTGATGGTGAACCTTTTTGAGACCGAGTGCCCAAATTGCAACCCAAACCCCACTTATTTATCACCAAGTGCCAACCCGGCAATTTAACCTGAATGCCGAGGTTTTAGTTTAGAAAAAAAACAGTTGGCTCCCTCTTCCTCTGCCCCATCCGCTCGAGCAGGGGCCAGCCTGCTCTAGCCTCCAGCAAGTCCCGTGCGCACCGCTCTGTGCCTCTCTAGCATTTCTGCCTCCTCTGCGCCCCCCCCCCCTCAGGCAACAGCCACCCGGAGCACAGGCACCAGGGCCGCCAGCCGAGTCCTCCCTGCTCACCGCAGTGCGTGCACGCCATGCTCAGTGGCCCAGGCCAGCCTAGATGTGTGTGTGTGTGGGGGGGGTGATTTTCCGCCCCCCACATGATGATCTAACCTGCGCTGCGTTCACAGAGAGGGTTTCTGAGTGCCACCTCTACACACCCGGTACATAGGTTCGCCATCACTGTCTTAGAAGATGGAAGCAGAGTCAACACTGGAATTGACAAGCATCCACTCCAGTGTAGGATGTATAAACTATTGAATGGGTGTATACAGTGGTGGGATTCAAATAATTTAACAACTGTTTGTTAACAAGCACCATTTTAACAACTGTTTCTGCTGAAACATGTGGGGGGCGAACCTGCTGAATCCCACCACTGGGTGTATAGCCTATTAATGAACCCTGGCCCATAGGAAGCAGCAGCAGAAGGCCATTGCTTTCACATCCTGCACGTGAGCTCCCAAAGGCACCTGGTGGGCCACTGCGAGTAGCAGAGTGCTGGGCTAGATGGACTCTGGTCTGATCCAGCTGGCTTGTTCTTATGTTCTTATGTTCTTATGACATCTGGCTGGCTTCCACGAGGGCAAGCGATCTGAACCCATTCTGACGGGCCTGTAAGATGGAGCTCTTTCGCTGGGCTTTCTCAGGAGGCCACCTGGGTGAACAGCTGGTATTTTTGGCCTCCCGTGAGGAGGGTGGGGAACTGAGGTGCTATCTTTGGTTCTGTTTTGAGTTTGTTGTATTTTTAACTTACTGTTTATTCTTGTAACCTGTGTTTTAATATGTTGTCTGCCGCCCTGAGCCCTTCGAGGATAAGCAGGGTAGAAATATAAAAATAAATAAATACAATAAATACAATATACCATTTTGTGCACGTGGAGGGGGGCGCGGGGTCCCGTTCCCAAAATGAGTTTGGCCCATTGTATTCCCCTCAACCTGAGATTTTTGAAAATCGTTATACCAGCGATCCTTTTGCACAATCCTGGCTGGGAGGCGCTCCCATGCAAACATAACAGACAGGAGAGGCTCTATTCTCCTTCCTTCCACCTGTTGGCTTTAAGTTCCACGCCGTCCACTGTCAGGGAGAATATCCCCGCCTGCCATTTTGGGCAGGCCACCCAGCAGGTTGTGGGCAGATTCTCTGAGTGCCCGACAGGTTGCGAAGTCCCCCAAGTGCGTTTTCTCCCCTTGGCAACAAGTATGACCAATCTGCAGCAACACGTTCATTATCATCTGGCCGTTGCAGGGAGGTCCCTTTTTCTTTTTTGTGCTGCATGTGTGCAGCTACGCCGGTGCAGCTGATCAGATTGTGGGACAGTCAGCCTGACTGCAGGGGTTCATTTCTGTATGACTGCACGGATACTCATGTGTTGCAGGAAATTTTTAGAGAGAGAGAGAGAGAAGAGTCTTCGTAAGAAGGTATGAAAGCCATCCGGATTGTTCCCACGGTTTCCAATCACTGCTTGAATGGGTGAAGGGCACACATGCAAACAGGAATAAAGGAAGATGGGCTCCTTTATAATGACTGCTGCAGCCCATTATGCTTATGCTATGAAGAATCCACCACAGAGTGACTCCATTTTTTTCAAGGATTGGAGCACCTTCCTTATGAGGAGAGGCTGCAGCGTTTGGGACTCTTTGGAGAGGAGACGTCTGAGGGGGGATGTGACTGAAATCTATAAAATTATGCATGGGATAGAAAATGTTGACAGAGAGAATTTTCTCTCTCTTTCTCACAATACTAGAACCAGGGGGCATCCATTGAAAATGCTGGGGGGAAGAATTAGGACTAATAAAAGGAAACACTTCTTCACGCAACGTGTGATTGGTGTTTGGAATATGCTGCTGCCACGGGAGGTGGTGATGGCCACTAACCTGGATAGCTTTAAAAGGGGCTTGGACAGATTTATGGAGGAGAAGTCGATCTATGGCTACCAATCTTGATCCTCCTTGATCTCAGATTGCAAATGCCTTAGCAGACCAGGTGCTCAGGAGCAGCAGCAGCAGAAGGCCCTTGCTTTCACATCCTGCACGTGAACTCCCAAAGGCACCTGGTGGGCCACTGTGAGTAGCAGAATGCTGGACTAGATGGACTCTGGTCTGATCCAGCAGGCTAGTTCTTATGTTCTTATGTTCTTACTGGGTGTAGACTTGAATGATTCTGCCTGGCATTGCACAGTGAGTGAGTGGCCAGATCCCATTGGTGTGCCAGGAAATAACTGCCTGGGAGCGGAGGCGTAGCTGCCATGGGGACATCCGGGGCGGCTTGTCCCGGGTGCTGCCATTGCAGTCATGTGGGAGGTATGTCGGCAGCAGATAGGGAGTGTTTCGGGGGCAGGGTGGGGCGGGAGGGGCGCGTGGGCAGTTTACGCCCCGGGGCCAGTTTCTCCTCCCTTCGTCACTGTCTGGGAATGGCACATGCTGTTGCTTGACAGACTGTGTGTAAATGCAAATATGGTAACCCACCGTGACAGGAAATCCCTGCAAACGCAGGCCGTATGCTTGACAAGACATTTAGAAGATCAATTCTATTCAGGAGAACTGGCTCCTTCCTAGTTTAACGTGGTGCAGGAGTTGAAAATCATCTCCCTCCCTTTTGTTTCCTGACTGTTGCGCCTGTCAGAAACACTGCGGCCGCATTAACTATGAGGCGTCCACGGCTGATTTAAAGAGCAGGTGCCATAAAAGATGCATCAGACTTCCGTGGGGGGGGGAACAATTCCCCCCTGAGCACTCCTGCCTCTCTCGTTGTGTTTTTTACAAACCTCCACCCATCAACTCATCAAGTGCAACAAAGGCTTATAATAAAATACAGCACAGTAACCAGCCTTCAACATTTGATTAAATAACAGGCACCTGTTTATATACACGTCTGCTCACCATCGAAAGCCTGTCTCTTTTTTCATTCTTTTTAGTTTTGTTAAATACTGTGCAGGAAGACATTGCGAAACTTGTGCCTTGTCTGCTCATTGGGAAGAGTTCAGGACTCCAAGCCTGAGGGAATGACCGGTCCCAGGAAGAAAGAAGAGAGTAAAGCAAGGTGGTATGTGTCCAAAAGGCGAAAAGGATTGGGATGCATTGGTTGCACTCCAAGGACAAGTCCTCAGCCAGACGCTTACCTGCCAGAGGGACATATGGGGACAAATGTCCTTGGGCACAGGAAATTTAATTACACGGGAGGTCGAAAATCAGGTCTTGCCCCAGGTTCCGTGCCTCTGCAAATCCTAGAAGATTTGGGGAATAGTGGCTGGGCAGGGCAGCATTTGAGGAGGATGTGATATTTCCAGATTATACTCTAGGCTGCCTCCCCTAGTCTCTATGTGCAGCAGTGGCGTAGGAGGTTAAGAGCTCGTGTATCTAATCTGGAGGAACCGGGTTTGATTCTCCACTCTGCCGCCTGAGCTGTGGAGGCTAATCTGGGGAATTCAGATTAGCCTGGGCACTCCCACACACGCCAGCTGGGTGACCTTGGGCTAGTCACAGCTTCTCGGAGCTCTCTCAGCCCCACCCACCTCACAGGGTGTTTGTTGTGGGGGGGCAAGGAGATTGTCAGCCCCTTTGAGTCTCCTGCAGGAGAGAAAGAGGGGATATTAATCCAAACTCCTCCTCCTCCTCCTCCTCCTCCTCCTTCTTCTCCTCCTCCTCCTCCTCCTCCTCCTCCTTCTCCTCCTCCTCCTCCTCCTCCCCCCCAACATTTGCAGTCTGTTTTTTAGCTGGGGGTGGTGAGGGGAAAGTGGAAAAGAGTGTGACAGATTGAAAGCTGTTACTTAATTGCACCTTCAAGGAATTTGCCAGTTGCTTTTGGTCTGTGATGGAATAAAAGAAATTAGGAATGTGAACCAAGGGGTTTGCTTACCATTTTCTTAATCGAGAAAGAGAACTGAGGACTCCAATTACTATACTGGATAAACACGATCGATGGAAACGCAATCAATTTGCATTAACTACAGAATTAACATGAGGAAGGAGGTTTGGAGAAATGTGCTGGAAGTCAGAAAATCCTCAGTTCAAATCTAATTTCTGCCATCCTTAAAGAAGCTATTATCTCTTCTCCTTTACCTCATCGGCGGTGGAGACATACTCAGGTCAGCACAGCTTTCCAATGGTGGAACGGAACATCACTCCACAGTTCTCTTTTATGACTGTTCATGTAGCAATCTTCACTTCCTGTGGCAAACTCTGCTGCATTTCCTTTGGTCCAATGGCCCAGTCATCTCATTTTATAAGAGAACCCCCCTTGGGTGAGAAGCTCTTTCAGCTTCAGACAACCATTTTGAACCTTTGTATTTGGCTGATGCTCCTGGCACATCCAAAGTTAGACACTGTTTGCTAGAATAATCATCCGCCCTGAATGAGACAAATCCAGTTCACCAGATAAGAACCCAGTGCTCTTAATCACTATACCATGCTGCTTCTCCTAGAAGAAGAATAGTTGGTTTGTATACCCCACTTTTCTCTATCTCTAGGGAATCTCAAGGCAGCTCACAAATGTCTTCCCTTTCCCTCCTCACAACAGATACCCTGTGATGTAGCTGGGCTGCAAGAATTCTGAGAGACTGTCTCAAAGGAAGGGCTGGAGTGAGGGGTACCTGCTCCTGGGGCACACGTGTGCCCTGCGTCCCCGCCACACCATGCCCCCACCACGCCTCTGCACCGGCACATGCCTGGTGCATCGCGTGCACCCCTGTCCCCTTGGCGCTACGCCACTGCTCAAAGATTCCCCTGAAGGCTTCATATGGAGGAGTGAAGAATTGACCCCGGTTCTCCCTATGCCTCCAGTATTTTTATAAAGTGGGAGTTCAGTTGATTTAGCTGAATCAGATGGAGGCCATGGCATTGAAGGGGTTAATATTTTTACCAGTAGTACGTTGTGGTTTTTTTGGGTTGTATGGCCATGTTTCTGTAGTTTTTCTCCTGATGTTTCATCTGCATCTGTGGCTGGCATCTTCAGAGAATCTTGTGGTAGTAAAGCAAGTGGAGTATATATCCCTGTGAAATATACAGGGTGGGAGAAAGATGTTGAGCTAAATGAAACAGGCACTGACCCCCAGTCTACTACTATGCTACGCTGGCTCTTCCATGGCACAGTGAAGTTTCAACCTGGGTTTCCCAGATCCTAGACTGACATTCTAACCACTTCACTACACTGGAGTGTGGTGCTGTTAATGTAACCCTTATGTTAAGAATGGGATGGCACCAGAAAGGGGTGGAGACTGAAAAAACAGAAGGCTCCAGAACTTACTTACTTACTTACTTACTTACTTACTTACTTACTTACTTACTTACTTACTTACTTACTTACTTACTTACTTACTTACTTACTTACTTATTCAATGTGATAAACCGCCCTACCCCCGAAGGGCTCATGAAGTTGGAGGAAGCGAGGCTGCTGGGCTGGGACCTTGGTAGGTTATTATAAGCCTTGTTTTTATTATACTATGCTATGCTATGCTATGCTATACTATACTATACTATATTATATTATTCTATTCTATTCTATTATTCTATTATTCTATTATTCTATTATTCTATTATTCTATTCTATTATTATTAATATTTATTATAAGCCTTGACACCTTGTTTAAGGTAAATGCAATGTTGTCGGGAACTAGTGGGCAGGGAGATGTTTATTTTTGCTATATCGTAAATGTTAGGATTTATTGTTTCGGGGCGTCGTGTGTGTAATTGGTGAGAGTTCTTTTGGGGACCTTCATCACCTCAAATCCAGTAGACCAAGCATCTGGAGTCTTCATGAGCCGCCCACTTGCAGAATGAAATGGACTTGGCATCATCGGACTGTCATTAGAAGGACGTGAAATGAAACTTAAACAGGACCTTGAATTGTTATGTTAAATGTTAATACTTGATGAGCGTTATATGTTAAGGAAAAGTACACAGTTTTGTTTAAAATGTAGTTGTTGCAAAACTCCTTCCAAGTTCTGCCCCACCGAACCCACGAGCTGAGGTTACATTAGCATCCCATTAGAAATGGGTATTTCACCATGTTAAAGAAACACAGTGAATTCCTGGGGATCCCCTGGAATTACAGCTGAGTTGCAGACTACAGAGATCAGTTTCCCTGGAGAGAATGGATGCTTTGGGGGGTGGGGCTGGGGCTGGGGCTGGGGCTGGGGCTGGGGCTGGGGCTGGGGCTGGGGCTGGGGCTGGGGGGGCAGACGTTACGCCATTGTACCCTGCTGTCTTCCCACGCTCCATCCTCAAATCTCCAGGACTTTCTCAACGTGAAGGTGGCAACTTTATGCCCCCCTCCCACCCCCTGTCTGGGGCTGGGGAGGTGGAACCTGGAAATCTTAGTAAATATATACCATTTTACAATATGCTTGCTTGCAATTGCGTTGCTGCGAACACTCAAATGACAATCTATTTTCTAAAGACACTATTTCCTAGTGCCCCATTGCCGTTCAGAATAAACCTCTTGGCCTATTAAAATTTGATTTCCGTGTTTCTAAGGTGCATATAAATCACCTCAGTCGCATTTTTCAAAGTGATAACAACATTTTGTTCATTATTGGGGGATTTCCCCCCCCCTCCCACCAGGTTTGGAGTGCACATTTGAAAGAGTGGCTCCTACATTCTCAAAGACCACGTCTTGGTGGAGAAATGATTTCAATAAGAAGATTCTGTATTCATGCAAATGCTGGCCACTGGCAGAGATGTTAATTTGCACACTTCAGACCTGCTTCTGGTTTGAATACCAATTTTTTTTTCTTCTGGAGGCCCAACATTGTGGATCGAGCCATCCAGCAAATGGGGACCTCGCCGGCATTCAAACTTAATGACAATTGACCATTAATCTGAGATTTGTAGAGATGCATGTCATTTGCATAATGAATAAAATTTACATAATTATTATAATTTGCATATTGAGCTTGAGCGTCCCTCCTTATTCCTTCCCTGTACATAAGACAAGATTGCCAATCTCCAGGGAGGGGCCTGGAAATCTCCTGGAATTACATCTGATCTCCAGATGAAAGAGATCAGTTTTCTGCATAAAATGGCCACTTTGAAAGGCGGGCTGTATGACAATGTACCCCACTGAAGTCCCTCCCCAAACCCCACCCTCCGTAGTCTTCACCCCCAAAAATCTCCAGGTATTTCCCACCTTGAAGTGGGCAGCTCTACCCATTACATCTGGCTGATGTTCCAGCCCCTCCCCAAATCCTACCAGCGTGGTGTAGTGGTTAAGAGCAAGTGGATTCTACTCTAGATAACTGGGTTTGATTCCTCACTCCTCCACCTAAGTGGCAGAGGCTTATCTGGTGAACCAGGTGTGTTTCTGCACTCCTATGTTCCTGCTGGGTGACCTTGGGCTAGTCACAGTTCTTTGGAACTCTCTCAGCCTTACCTACCTCACAGGGTGTCTGTTGTGGGGAGAGGAAGGGAAAGGAGCTTGTAAGCCACCTTGAGTCTCCTTACAGGAGAGAAAGGTGGGGTATAAATTCAAACAGCAACTACAATAACAACAACAAACAAACAACTCCTCCTAGTCCTCTCCTCCTCCTCCTCCTCCTCCTCCTCCTCCTCCTCCTCCTCCTCCTTCTGTCGAGTGGTGCTAGGGACCAGGCCAAGGGGTCTCCCGCTATAGCAAAAAACCTAGGCCTCTTACCGGAGTACACAAGGCCTCCTCACACCCATTCCCACTTGTCAGAATGATGGGTAGTTTGCTAGCTTGCTGATAAATGCCTGCATAGACCAAATATTTCTTTTTCTAAATAAAAAATTGCACATCTGGTTTTCCAGTCAACCCAAGAAAAATGCATTCGTCTTCATTATATCTCTTCTCTTTAAAAAAATTCTGCTAAACAGCAAAACTGTCCTTGAATGACCTTTTGCAAATCAAGAAATTGCTTCTTTCCCCCGCGCTTTAAATCTCCATTGCAACACTGTGAGCCAGTTCCAGGATACAGCTGACATGAGTAAACCTGCTACCTAAAGGGACAAATAACTGCTTAAGCAATGAGGAAACTTGCTTTAAAATGGAGACCAAATAGTGAAATGGGCGCTGTTCCTTGGACTCACAAGGCAAAAGAGGTGTAATTTAACAGAAAAACATGAGGAAAAAAAAGACAAAGAGGACCTTAAATGGGCAAAACTAACACTAATAATTGCATTATTTAAAACAGGGTGTTGAAACTCATGGTCACCATTATTGGAGCAACTTGGAAAATTGAGTTGCCAATGTTTTGTCGAATACTACGTCAGACTACACAGAGAAGCCATTGAAATTCACAAGTACATGGACAACTTCAACAGGAAGGAAGAAACCATGAAAATGAACAAAATTTGGCTGCCAGTGTTGAAAAACTCTAGAATCAAGACAGTGACTAATCAGCTCCACACAAACCTTACCAAGGACAAGCATATAGACAATAGCGCAACCAAGGAAACAAAGACCAGGATGCGCTTCTATTCAGATGCATCTTCACCCTATTGACCTTTGCTCATCTTCTAATATTCCATTACTCCCAGGCTACAAGACTTCTTCTTAGACTTCATACCAGGCTACTCTATTCAGAGGGCCTCAACTTTTCACCTCACAGTATATATACTCCACTTGCTTTCCATTCCTACTATCAGATCCTCTGAAGATGCCAGCCACAGATGCAGGCGGAACGTCAGGAGAGAATGCTGCTAGAACACGGCCATACAGCCCGGAAACCACACAGCACCCCTGAGTTGCCAATGTTGGCCTGGAAAATTCCTGATGATTTGAAACAGAGTCAGGAGAGGATGGTCTTTGAGGAGGGCAGGATACAATTCCATAGAGTCCACTCCACAAAGCAGACATTTTACTCCACAGAAACTGATCTCTCTGGCTCAGAGATCAGTTGTAATTCTGGGAGATCTCCAGGACCAACCGGGAGGTTGGCAACCCTCCGAGAGGCTTAAAGATGAAGCATGCACTTTTAAGCATGCTAGGGAAGAAGAGAGCCAGCGTGGTGAAGTGGTTAAGAGCAGGTGCACTCTAATCTGAAGAACCGGGTTTGATTCCCAGCTCTGCCACTTGAGCTGAGGAGGCTTATCTGGTGAACTAGATTATTTTGTGTACTCCAACACATGCCTGCTGGATGACCTTGGGCTAGTCACAGTTCTTCAGAGCTCTCTCAGTCCCACCTACTTCACAGGGTGTTCGTTGTGAGGGGAGAAGGGCAAGGAGATTGTAAGCCCCTTTGTCTCTCCTTACAGGAGAGAAAGGGGGTGGGATATAAATCCAACTCTTCTTCTTCTTCTTCTTCTTCTTCTTCTTCTTCTTCTTCTTCTTCTTCTTCTTCTTCTTCTTCTTCTTCTTCTTCTTCTTCTTCTTCTTCTTCTTCTTCTTCTTCTTCTTCTTCTTCTTCTTCTTCTTCTTCCTTCTCCTCCTCCTCCTCCTCCTCCTCCTCCTCCTCCTCCTCCTCCTCCTCCTCCTCCTCCTCTTCTTCTTCTTCAAGTCCCACTGGACTCAACTGTATTTACTTCTGAGGCTAAATGTTTAGAATTTCACTGGAATCCAGTCAAAGCAGTTTAGCTGCTGCAAAAACCTGGCCAAATTTGGCCAAAGACCAATGAAGACCAAAGACTATGTTTGACCCTGCCTCTCTTGTCATAAAACCATTTGCCTAGAACCAGAGTCTTGTATCCTACCACTTTGAGCAACCAAAGGTAAAACAGAACAACCTCACCAAGGAGATGCACATGACCTCCTCGTTCTTGATCATCAGGAGGCCATTGAGGGCTGTTCCTTTCGCACTATATTTTGATCCACTTAGTTTTTATTATTGTCGGGTCTAATTGGAGTACTTAAATTTTGACTTTTATGACTTTTTTATAGTGTTGGTTTTTGATTATTGTTGTTTTTATGGTGCTTACCAAAGTGTTCTATTTGGAATGTCTGCCTCCTTGAGTCCCGCAAGGCAGGAAGGCGGCCTACAAATGCTTTAAACAAGCAAACATATAAATCCTCTCTCTTTCCTAAGGAGGCTTCCCATAGCTTAAGAGACACTTCTCATGAAGGGTGAGCCACTTAAGAACATAGAACATAAGAACAAGCCAGCTGGATCAGACCAGAGCCCATCTAGTCCAGCTCTCTGCTACTTGCAGTGGCCCACCAGGTGCCTTTGGGAGCTCACATGCAGGAGGTGAAAGCAATGGCCTTCTGTGGCTTTTGCTCCTGAGCACCTGGCCTGTTAAAGCATTTACAATCTCAGATCAAGGAGGATCAAGATTGGTAGCCAGAGGTCGAATTCTCCTCCAAAAATCTGTCCAAGCCCCTTTTAAAGCTATCCAGGTTAGTGGCCATCACCACCTCCTGTGGCAGCATATTCCAAACACCAATCACACGTTGCGTGAAGAAGTGTTTCCTTTTATTAGTCCTAATTCTTCCCCCACCAGCATTTTCAATGGATGCCCCCTGGTTTCAATATATGCCCACTTACACTGGAGGAAGCCCCGTAGGCTGGAGGAAGGCTTCGGATTAGCATTGGTCCTTTCTGCCCGGCACAAATCAAACGTCTTGAAGACATTAAAAGAAGCATTTTGGGAATGAAGTTCGCACAGCTTTTTCCCCAAGACATCTTCAGGTCATTTGATTTCTGCTCCACTAGGTGTTTTTTTTTTTTTAGAAAATGCTAAACTAGCAAACGTTTTCCCCCAAGTTGTTGTCGCCCTATTTTCCCTTGCCTGTGCAGAACAAGTGTTTTATTGTTTCTGTCCGACTTATAAAGTTTCTGCTTGCGTTTCCCTCCGCCTGCCATTTTCTGCCGCTTGACTCCTCCATGAGGCCTGTCACTTGCTGAAGGTCCCCTAGAACGTTTCCTCGGCCGGCATTGCAGCTGGCTGCCTTTTTAGTCAATAAATCCATGCCGATTCTCTTTTTGAGTCGTCATAGCTTTGAAGACACATCATTGAAAAAACATTTTAAAACGGAGAAATTGTACATTGCTGAAATTGGCAATTGCCCGCTAATGGTGGACAAATCTCCCAGGGATTCCTGCCACTGGCCACCAAACATAGAGTTTGTGGGCAAGTGCTTCAGCATTGTGCCGGAAATGATATCATCACATATGGGTGGAGATTGCCTCTCCCTGTACCCACAGCCTACCATATCCCACTGGTTGCTAGCATGGTGTAATGGTTAGGAGTGGGTGGATTCTAATCTGGAGAACTGGGTTTGATTCCCCACTCCTCCATCTGAGTTGCAGAGGCTTATCTGGTGAACCAGATGTGTTTCCACACTCCTACATTCCTGCTGGGTGACCTTGGGCTAGTCGCAGTTCTTTGGAACTCTCTCAGCCCCCACCTATCTCACCAGGTGTCTGTTGTGGGGAGAGGAAGGGAAAGAAGAAGAAGAAGAAGAAGAAGAAGAAGAAGAAGAGGAGGAAGAAGAAGAAGAAGAAGAAGAAGAAGAAGAAGAAGAAGAAGAAGAAGAAGAAGAAGAAGAAGAAGAAGAAGAAGAAGAAGAAGAAGAAGAAGAAGAAGAAGAAGAAGAAGAAGAAGAAGAGTTTTGGATTTATATCCCCTCTTTCTCTCCTGCAGGAGACTCAAAGGGGCTGACAATCTCCTTGCCCTTCCCCCCTCACAACAAACACCCTGTTAGGTAGGTGGGGCTGAAAGAGCTCCGAGAAGCTGTGACTAGCCCAAGGTCACCCAGCTGGCGGGTGTGGGAGTGTACAGGCTAATCTGAATTCCCCAGATAAGCCTCCACAGCTCAGGCGGCAGAGCTGGGAATCAAACCCAGTTCCTCCAGATTAGATACACGAGCTCTTAACCTCCTACGCCACTGCTGCTCCAAGGAGCTTGTAAGCCATCTTGAGTCTCTTTACAGAAGAGAAAGGTAGGATATCCATCCAAACTCTTCTTCTTCCTCTTGCCAGGAGGGACTTGGCAGTATTACAGGGAATTCATGCATTCAGGACTTTCACGCTGGGGAGGCAGCATATGGAAGGAAATAATGAGCCAAATTCCTGCATGTAGCCCTGACTAGGAGGGTGCACCACAATGGGAAATATTTTCTGTCTAACTGTGGAGTTGGATGGACTCAAGATAGAACTTGAGTCATGCTGAATTCATGTTTTCCCATTGTGAGTTTATCATATTGGTTCCTTTCTTGTAGGGGGTCTGTTGATGAAATTATTCTGCAAGTTGCTGTGTGGAGCCGCATGGGATAGGAATATACGCTGTGGCAAAAAAAGAGAGACTGTGCATGAGCTATGATTATTTGTGTGTGACCCAGCTCCTAGATCTGTGAATTCCCATATGGCACCAGAGCTCCTCACATGAGGAAGCCAAACTCAAGGGAAGGGGGGAGGGTGGGGGGCAGTCTGTGATTTATAAACTGGATAATGGAACCAAGCATTGGACGTGGGAGAAGCAACCAGAGTTACCAGTGCATGATGGGTCGGGTGTGTGATGAACAAGTTTGTTTATTTTCATTTTCAGGGTTTTATTGTCGCTTACCCGTGACAAATCTACTTTGCCCCTCGGAATCTATTTTCCTGCCACGGCAAACGTTCTGGAAGTTCACACAGCATCTTTCATTTTCTCGGCCGTCCCTTCGGAGACCGAATATGCAATGTTCCAGATAATGAAACTATATAACACTGTATTGCAGGCCCTTTCGCCCATCCATTCTGTGTACATAGCCGAGCTCTAAAGATACCTTTCCATTCATCATCCTTGATTGCAGGCAGAGCTTCCATACAAATTTCTAAAAGCATGGAGGTAGAAAGGAAGCCCTTGATGGATAATTTGGTTCTTTTTCAACGGGGTAAGCATCCCTTCAGCTCAAGAGCAAATGACGCTTTCCTGGTCTGTAAACCTGCCAACTCCAGGTTGAGAAATTTCTGGAGATTTGGGGGTATAAGCTAGAGAAGGTGGGGTTTGGCAACATATCCTTCTTCGGAGGTCTTCTTCCCAAGCTTGCTGGATGATCTTGGACCACTTACATGCTCCCACCCAGGGGCGTACTGCCCAGGGGGACATATTAATTAATTAATTAATTTATTTATTTATTATTAAACTTATATACCGCCCTCCCCCAGAGGGCTCAGGGCAGTTCACAACAAACAAATAAAAGCACACACCATACAATAGGTGGTGGTATACATTAAAATACAGCGTCCAATCATAAAACATGTCAAACAACAGCAACAGATGGCGTCCAATAATTAAAACTCCCCTAAGAGGGAAGAGCAGGGCCCCAGTTGTTAGAATAAAGGGGGGGAAGAGGAGAGGGCATCAGCGGCTGGTCTCCCCAAAAGCCCGGCGGGAGGAAGCCATTTCGGTCTTTACAGGCCCTGCAAAAAAATCTCATTAAGGTCTCCATGGAGAGCCTGGACAGCTGGAGGGAGAGCATCCCCCGAGGCAGGGGCCAGGGCTGCACAGGCCCTGGCCCGGGTGGAGGCAAACCTGGTGGCCATCATTAACCCCTTTAGCACATCTTTGTGGGACCCTGCTGTCCCTCTTCTCTTCTTCCCCTCCCCCCTTTTTTAGGGGATCTATTAGTAGGACGCCATTGCTTACCTGATGTTGGAACGCTGCATTTTAAACGGGGTTGATTTTAAAATGTATAGAGCCGTTATTTAATGATTACTGATTTTATTGTGCTCTAGCTATTTGTCTGTTCACCGCCCTGAGCCCTTCGTGGGAGGGCGGTTTATAAATATAATAAATAATAATAATAATAATAATAATAATATCATGGAGGGACCAGGAACCACCAGCAAATTGGCCTCTGCCGAACGCAGTGGCCGAGATGGGACATATGGGGCCAGACAGTCCCGCAGGTACGAGGGTCCCAGACCGCGTAAGGCATATGGAGTCAAATCTCCCCGGGCTGTGGCCATTTAGCCATGTGGGGGGTGTGTGTGTGGAAAATCGCCACCACACCCTTCCTCCTTCCCCCCGGGTCCATACACTGACTTTAAGACTTGTCACAAAAAAATGTTGTTTGGCCGTGGTGGGGGAGTGTGGCCGCCCATATGGGGGGGGGGCTCAGATTTTGCACCTCTGCTTCCACCAGTGTCTACCTCATATGACTGTTGGGATGATAAATTTGGAAAGCCCTGTACCGTACACACAGCCCTAAATTATACGAGGGAAGGGTGGGATAAAAAAAATCAAATAAATGCAAAGTCCTCAACCCTGTTTGCATGTTATGTTCGCCTCGCTGGTAAACAAACATAACGTCTAAAACAAGAAGCGAATATGAGGAAAAGGGGACATTTCAAGTAGGGGGAGCAGAGAATTCCCCCAGGGATTTTTTCCTGCACAGCAGTTTTAAGCATGGCTGAATCCATGCAAGAATTCATTCATTCTAATTCTCATCCCCTTTATTGGCATAAAATAAAAAACCTAAGATATGTACGTCAAATCGAATCCACGAGGAATGATTTCATATTTGTGCTGTTCTTTTCCCGTGAGATTTTCTTAGAATTATGTTATGGTCTCAAGTACCAAAGAATTGTGGTGCCTCCCAGCCAAACAGTGATTGATTCCAAGCTGTGCTGCTCAGCAAACGGTAGCAGGCTAGGTTGATCACAGGGATGGAATTCAAAATTGAGGCCATCAATTGTCCAGGGAAATGGACAATAATTAATGAGAGCATATTAAGATAATTAAATGCGCCGGGTGCTGAAAGAGCATCCAGGAGTTGTCCCTGAAGCCCAATTCTTGGGTCACGTTCACAGGCTGCAAACTGCACAGCATCTTCAAGTTCATGTACATACCTACAGGCAGTGGTGGGATCCAAAAATTTTAGTAACAGGTTCCCTCGCCACCCCCCCTCCCCAGCAAAGGGGGCATACCTGGTAAACCTGAGCCCTGAGCAAAACCTGGGATGCCCCCCCATGGGCAGCCACCCCACCACGACCCCCCCCCCAAATTTTTTTGCACCAGGTCATTTCTAAATCATCATCACATTATAGAAAATGCCCCAACTCACAAATCTGAACACAGCAGTGGTGAAACACACAGGTTCTTTGATAGAGACTGGTGAGGTAAAAGGTACGAAAGGCTGAGAATCCATGAATTACAGTACCTGGAAGGGATTAACCCAGTTCAGGGAGTTACATTATTAGTTGCAATTGCTATATCGAACCTTCATGGCGAGGGCAGGGAGATGGAAGAGCGGGGAGATGGAAGAGTGGACCCAATTAGTAACCCCCTCTCAGCACACACAAATAATTAGTAACCCACTCTCGGGAACTGGTGAGAACCTGCTGGATCCCACCTCTGCCTACAGGCAGATCTAATAGACATGAAGCTTGATCCAGGGATGCATGAGCTGAAAAGACAATGGACTGGAGGGAGTAGATTTCCACCATCATTACTAGATGCTGATATCCCCACCTTCCACAATTTGTCCACTCCCCTGTGATAGCCTTTCAAGTTTGCAGCCGTCACCACATCCTACAAGCCCTTCGTACCCACTAACAGCGAAGAGTGATTTTAATGCTGTGGCATGTGCGTAAATATGCCAGGAGATCAACCCAAGTTGTGTCCGCCGCAGTTCCAAAAATGCTTTGGGCAAGCTGGAGCTACATGTGCATCAGTTGTTCCCAACACTGACAGATTTCTGGCTACTGTCTCTTGTAAATGTGTTTCAACGTGTGACTTTGGGGGACAGATTGTTAACACGGTGGTGGTGTGTGTAGCTCAAATAATTCCTCTGGCAGTGGGGTCGATGCCTCTTGTTTGTAATGCCCATGTACGTCAAAGCACATGAATGAGTATAGTGTCTACATCGAAGGACATAATAGTCCTTCTCTATTCTGCATTCGGCAGACCTCAGCTGGAATACTGTGTACAGTTTTGGACAGTGTGATTCAAGAAAGACATTGACAACCTAAAACAGGTCCAGAGGAGGGGGAACCAAAAATGGTAAAAGATCTGGAATACATGCCCTGTGAGGAGAGACTTAGGGAGCTGGGGATGTTTAGTCTGGTGAAGATAAGGTTAAGGGGTGTCATGATAGCCATGTTTAGATATTTTAAAGGGTGTCATGTCGAAGAGGGGAGAAAGCTTGTTTTCTGCTGCTCCATACACTAGGACCAGGAGTAGTGGATTCAAAATACAAGAGATTATACCAAAACATTAGGAAGAACTTCCTGATGGTAAGAGTTGTTGGACAGTGGAATACGCTGTCTCAGAGGCCATGCTCAAAGCGCCCGACATATTAATGGTAGTCGCCCTGCAGGGACCCGCTCGGGCGATCGAAGATGGTCCCGGTAAGGGCAGGGAAGACGGTGCAGTGCTGTGCCGTCGCCCGAACGACATACCTTCCCTGCAACTTTCCGCCGCGTCGCCCAGGCCAGGGGACATGCCCCCTGCCCTGCGTGACAGCTCTAGAGTTGCAGGGCAGGGGGGCGTGTCCCCAGGCCTGGGTGATGCACCAGAAGGTCATAGGGAAGGTATGTCGTTCGGGAAAAGGGGGATGGTGCCTTCCAGCCGTTGCTGTTCGCACGGCAGCGGCTGGAAGCCGTTGTTTCCAGAAAACCTCGCTCGGGGAGCGAGGTTGGGAAACAGCGGATTCGCGCCGCTGGGGGGGGGGAGCGAGGGTGATGCTGCTGCGATGCAGTTGCGCCCCCCATGAAAACAGCTCCCTAGGGACGGCGTTTTTGCCGTCCCTAGGGCACTGTTATTGGCCCGTGCAGAAAGGGCCAGAAAGTGGTGGGGTCCTCTTCAGGGTCTAAGAAGTCTCTTATATACCCAAGATCTTTAAAGTGAAGATGCCACCAGCTCAGTGTTCAGTGCTTAACCAAGAAGGACCATGATGTGAAAGAGTTACATTGCCCTTTAAAGCAAATAGAATAAAAAAACACGCAAAGCAAAATGTGTCAAAAGTTTTGGCTTAGTAAGAGAAGCATAAAGAAATCAGTCGGATCAAAGAGCTGGCAGCAAGGTCAAACGAGACTTCTGCAGGAATGTTAAATTGGTTTCTTTAACGACCGTCCTTAATTTAGGCAGGGCATCTCTTGTATGTAGCTGTCAGTACTGCTGCAATTAAGAGGTGCAGAGAAACACACACACACACACACACAAAGAATGAAACAACGAGAAAGGGAAGCTCTGTGCACAATATATGCCAGGTAGAGGTGAAGCTGGATCGGACATGCTGACAGTACTGGGCATATGGGCATTTGCCATAGGGTTACATGGAGAGGATGTGCCCATGTGTCCCATCTTTCCAGTCCACAGAGGGGCATTTGCTGGTGGTACCAGGCCCCAGGACTGTTTGGCTGGCTTCTACACTGGCCAGGGCTTTTTTGACTCTGGTCAGGCGGTAACGCTCTTCCTGGTGACATCAGGGCCCTGTGGTGTCTGTCGCAATTCTGCAGGGCCTGCAAAACAACTGTTCTGCCAGGCCTTTTCTGTTGAGCCCGTGTAACCCCCATGCTCAGAATGGGTTGACCCAGTAAGGGGTGGAGACTCAAAGCAGCAAGAGGCTGTAGCAGGCCTCATGTAGTTTGGAGGAGACAAGGCTACCAGACTCGGACCTTGGTTGTATAAGCCCTTAACACCTTGTTAAGGTAACTGCAATGTTGTTGGGAACTACTGGGAAGGTCGTTGTTTGTTTTTGCGATGTTGTAAATGCTGGAGTTTATTGTTTCAGGGTTTCTTTTTATGTTTGTAATGGGTGAGAATTCTCCTGGAAACCTTCACCATGTTGAATCCTGTTCACCAAGCCCATGGAGTCTTCAGGAGCCAACCCACTTGCAAAGAAGAATTGGACTTGGCATTACAAGACTGTAACAAGAAGGACTTGAAAATGCAAACCTGAACAGGACCTTGAAATGTGATGTTAAATGTTGATGTTATATGTTAAGAAAGTAAACCATTTTGTTTTTTAAAATTTGTTGTTGCAAACTCATTCCAAGTTCTGCCCCATAGAACCCACAAGCTGAGGTTACACCCGCTGGACTTTCTTTCTTTTCTTAAATCATTTCTGGTCCTCGTTCGGATGTAGCATGCGCATTCTGGTCTTTTTGTGCTCCCATGTTGGGTTATCTTTACACCATCCGTGTGCCTGTTGTTGTTTTTTAAACTTGCGTATTTATGCAGTTTTAAATGTTTACATTTACAGTATTTATTGTATTTGTGTGATTGTTTTATTGTAAGCCGCCTTGAGTCATAGCGATATGGCGGGGTATAGATGTAAATAAGTAAATAAATACCTGACCTGGCCTTTGGGATGGTAGCAACACTGGACCGGGGGCTCTGAACCAGAACTCCAGACACCAAAATATATTTTAAAAATTTTATTGCAGAAAGAAAGTAAAACGTAGGTTTAAAAAAATGAAACAGTGAAGACAAAATCAACACACAATTCAATGATACAAATAAAACAGCAAAGCTCAAATTGACATACCAGAAAGAAATACTTGCAGGTAAAACATTCTATTTAAACTATATTTTTAATGCAAAGCTGGGAGCCTGGATTCAAATTTCAGGTGGAGGATGGTTAACCCTTCCTGCTCGGTCCTGAAGCAAATTGAGGCCCCAAACCCAGCAATTTGCATTTCCTAGATGGATGAACATGATCTTTGTCTCCTTTGCTTGAATTTTCAATCTTCCTATCACACCACCTCACGCCATGCAGCCAATCAGATTTGACTTTGCAATGATGTCGTGAACCCAATTCAGAATGAGTGTGGTGCTCCTTGCCCTTATTTTGAATGGGGATACCTTTTCTCACATTTCCCAGTCTTCCTGCCTCCAAGCATAGAGGTGTTCTTTTTTTTAACAAGACCCACCATTATTTTTATTTGGCCAATTATACACTGGGGCTGTGCCCTGCACTAAAGGGAGATTCTTTTCAGGGCAGAGCTTCTGTTACAGACATTTGTTCCCCCCCCCCCCACAAACACACTCACTGTGTGGCACATTCCATAATCTCCACTATTTGTGAGAGCGGACAAAGAGCGACCTTTTCAACTGGTAAAATGAAACACATGGCCCGTGTTATTCTTTGGGTTTTTTGGCTCTAACCCACCTCCCCTACTCTATTTCAACATTTTCCAATGACCAGGAGGGCTTTTTAAAAACTTTGCTTTAACTTTAATTTGTACCATATTAAATCCATTAAAATGATGATAGATCTAATACAGAAATATTAAAATACCAAGGAATATTGAAATAACAAGCCTCTCTCTCCTTCTGCGGCAGCAGCTGAGGCAGGAAGCGCAGGAGCATGCATGAGGGGAGAGAATATCCGTTCTAGGACAGGGCCCCCTTCTTCATCAGAGTGTGGTCCAGGGAATTACTTTGCCTCTTTCATTTGGGGATGGTTATTTTTGGAAAGGGGCTATAATATCAATAGTAAGCGTTCCATGCATAATGGGCCTTTAATTATGATTATTTTCCTTCTTCTTTTCCGAATGATGTACTGCAATGAGCCAAATTTGCTGGAGGCTGACTGACTGTGCGGTTTATCATGATCCTTCAGCCCAACTAAAGGCATTGCTCCTGCCTAATGAGAAACATGCATTTTACCCAAGACTAAATTTGTTTTTTTAATCGCTAATGATGATTAACTGGGAGACAAAATCAGCATTGGAAGAATTTTTCAGAGGCCGTAATAGAGAATCCCATTGTCAGATCAGCAAGTCTACATAAGGACGGCATCCAGACCCGAATCAAAGAACATGAAAGGCATGTTCTCATTCAGCCAGAAAAAATCAGCAGTAGCAGAACATGTTATAAACCAAACTGAACACAGAATGTTATCTGAAAAACGCAGAAATTCTGGATCGCTCTGACAGCCACTATGACAGACTACACAGAGAAGCCATTGGAACCCACAAGCACATGGACAATTTCAACAGAAAGGAAGAAACCATTTATTTATTTATTTATTCATTCATTCATTCATTCATTCATTCATTCATTCATTCATTCATTCATTCATTCCATTTTTATACCGCCCTCCCCCGGAGGGCTCAGGGCGGTGTACAACATTAACAACAGACAATAAAAAGATAAAAATAAATTAAGACTTAAAATGCAGCATTCAAATATCAAACCCTATTTAAGTTTAAAATAGATGGCATCCGACTATTAAAACCTCCTCTTAAGAGAGGGACAGTGGGTCTAGAATGTTTTCAGAATGTTTGTTTGTTTCAGGCACCCACATCAGTGGCTGGTCTCCACAAAGGCCCGGTGGAAAAGCTCAGTCTTACAGGCCCTGCGGAACTCATTGAGGTCCCGCAGGGCCCGGACAGTTGGAGGGAGAGCATTCCACCAGGCAGGGGCCAGGGCCGTGAAAGCCCTGGCCTTGGTGGAGGCTAGCCGCACTGAAAAACGTTAGAATCAAGAATGAACACCACCCAGACGCAGGATGTCTCTCTGCAGGAAGCAATAAAATTGATTGTAAATGAGTACTTGAATGCACAGGCAAACTGCTATGCAAATGCCCTTACTTATGGATCATGCAACTTCAATGTTACATACAAATACTAAAATGGGGGTATTTCACTTAACACATGCAGATTACACTTGCAAACTGATCTTTTAATACTTTTGACAATTGCAAATGTTTCTTTTGTTAGCTAGTAGTTAACACCAAGCTGAGTAGTTATCAGTAGCCTCTCAAAAGGCAAACTTGCCAACTGTTGAGCCATCCTGTACACTTGTCTTCACAAACACTGTAGACATGCAGGATACTTACGAGCAAGTACAGGCAGGAGTCTGGGCCCAAAACCTGTTAGCGCAGCGATATAAATGCACTGGAAGCTCCCCCGCCCGCTTGCCCAGGAGAAAAGAATCAAACAGCACAAGTTGCTCTTTCCCAAAGAAAGGCTTTATCTCTTAGTGCAGAAGAAATTTTTACAGTGCAGTTCAGTTTCACTTTGCTCTCCGCTCTCCGGCTGTCCAGCTGCCAGCAATCATATACTCCCACTCTTACTAAACTCCAGCAATGCCACACCACCCTCACTTTGTTAGATAGTTATATAGAGTCACTATCTAATCAGCTTGTGGGAGAAATTGCTGACTAGCACACTTTCCTTTGACAGCTGCTGATCTAGATCTGAATATGTCAGTGCCTGTTTCATTTAGCTCAACATCTTTCTCCCACCCTGTATATTTCACAGGGATATATACTCCACTTGCTTTACTACCACAAGATTCTCTGAAGATGCCAGCCACAGATGCAGATGAAACATCAGGAGAAAAACTACAGAAACATGGCCATACAACCCAAAAAAACCACAACGTACTACTGGTAAAAATATTAACCCCTTCAATGCCATGGCCTCCATCTGATTCAGCTAAATCAACTGAACTCCCACTTTATAAAAATACTGGAGGCATAGGGTCATTAAAAAAAGTTATCTTCATTTCTGTACATTGCCAAAAGCTTTCATGGTGGGAATCAACTTGCTGTTGTGAGTTTCCTGGACTGTGTGGCTCTGGTCTGATGGTTTTAGCTCCTAATGTTTCACTTGCATCTATGACTGGCATCTATAGAGGCATGTCGTAGTAAGATGTGTTTTTCTCTGTGGCATGTGCAAGCCTATACCCTTGTCATGCAAGCCTATAGCCAAACAGAGAGGCTATTTCTGAAGCTCCTTGATATCATAGACAGCCCAGACTCATGGACCAGAGCAATTAATATTGCACTAATTCAAGGGCAATCCTGCACACTTGTAATTTTTTCCCTTTTTGTTTTATTTTGATGGAGATATCTGCGAACTATGGCAGCACAAATACCGGTATGCACATACTGGAGCTTCTGTAATCGTGTTGCTGTAGCTTCACAGACATCCCCCTCAAAAGAAAAAGAAAAAGAAAAATGACATGTGTGCAAGATTGCTGGGAACCCCCCCCCTTTTATTAATTGACTTTTTAGTAGTGAAATTGCACACAGATAAGCTGCAAGCTGAGGAATCCTCTATGGGAAACCTTCACCAAATGGCGGAGGCTCAGAAAATCTCTGCAGCAGGTGCATTTGTGAAACTGACAAGAGCTGCATGCAGCAGTTGGGGGGAAAAGATCAATTTTTGCTGGCAACGTTTCTGTTCTCTTGCCCTGTGAGAACACAAAAAGCCAAAACAGCTCTTTTAAAACTGTCTGCCAGATGTTATATTTCTGTTGTGCGGAATCCACCATAGGCTAGGCCCGTGGCGGCGAACCTTTGGCACTCCAGATGTTATGGACTACAATTCCCATCAGCTCCTGCCAGCATGGCCAATTGGCTGATGGGAATGGTAGTCCATAACATCTGGAGTGCCAAAGGTTCGCCACCACTGGTAGGCCTAGTAGCAGTTTGTTTGATGGTGTTATTGGAAACAAGCACGTGCTGAAGGCAATTTTGTGCAAGGATGTGTTTGCATAGAAGATTTTTAAAAGATGGCAAATAAAGGAGGTGGTTTTTGTCACTGTGAAAAATGTTTTTTAAAAATCATTTCAACTCCAGCCTGTATTTAAAAAGCCTGACTAACTTATTGGCAAAGTTTCATTAAAACTGTGAAAAATGTCACAGTTTTTATAAACTTTTCAACTTTTAGTCCTGTTTTGGTGCCCTCTTATTAAAATGATTGGCATGGATCATTTCCCAGTCATGGAAGGGGAGATGCTAAATCTCAGAAGCCTTCAAGATCTTGTCCCATTTGAATGTTCTTTCTCTCTCTTCAGTTACTGTCTAGCGGAATCTTCTTTCACCGGCTAATATATATATATACTCTCATCAAAAGGCTGAAAATGCAACACATGACAGGCCTGAATGTCAGGTCTGTTTTTGTCTGGGTTTAGAAGTGTAAACAACCCCGATCTTCCTCTCAAGTCGATGGGAATCTGTGACTAATCAGGCAGGAATGATATTTCAGAGTAAACATCAGACATTCAGGCAAGCACCTTGTCTCATTAGCTAGCAATCTTTTATCCTGAGAAAATATCATTATGTTTACTACTCCGGAAAAGGAAGTGGCATTATGTGTGAAAGATACATTGCAGAAGTTACTACAGGGTGTCCATAGCTGCATCTATTCTGGGCAATGGATCTACTGACACTATGCAGTCTTCCACACAAACAGATTATCCAGTGTACTGCCGAAAGTTTTTGCGGCTGGAATCAACTGGCTGTTGTGGGTTTTCTGGGCTGTGTGGCTGTGATCTTGTCGTGAAAGGTTAGTGTAACCTCTGCTTGTGGGTTCTGTGGGGCAGAACTTGGAAGGAGTTGCAAAGAAGTAAATTTAAAAGAAAATGGTTTACTTCTCTTAACAAATAACTCTTTTAAAACATTAACATTTAACATGTACACTTTACAGTCCCGTTAAGTTGCATTTCCTTATATTTACAGTCTACTGATAATGCCAAGTCCAATTCTTCTTTGCTGGTGGTTGGCTTTTGAATACTTCAGAGGCTTGGTGAACAGGATTCAAAATGATGAAGGTCCCCAAAAGAACTCCCATCAACTATGTACACAGAAAGCCCTGAAACAATAAATTCTAACATTTACAATACAGCAAAAAATAAACAACTCCCTTCCCACTAGTTCCCAACAATCCTTGGTGCGATTTTTTACCTCTTAAACAAGGTGTTAAGAGCATATAAAGAAATAAATCAAGGTCCCAACCTGGTAGCCTTGCTTCCTCCAAGTTTTAGCATTTTTTTCAGTCTCCTACTGCTTTGAGTCTCCACCCTTTTCTGGGTCAATCCATTCTGAACACAGGGGTTATATTAGCAGCAAAAGCTACCAGACTGTGGCTACGCAGCCCAGAAAACCCACAACAGCCAACTTACACAGTGCTTAGACTGTGAAGGTCTGCAAATAGCTGCAGGTCATTGTAGCTACTACAGGGTAACTACTGCAGTTGCTCTGGGCAATAGATTCTCTCATGCTTTGCAGTTCTTTACACAAACATCCAGTGTTTAGACTGTGAATGTCTGCAAGTAGCTGCAGGTCACAGACAGCTTTTCTGGGTTACAGATCTACTAATGCTTTGCAGACTTTCACACAAACAGCCTACCCATTGCTTAGAATGTCTGCAAATAACTGCAAGTCATTGTAGCTGCTACAGGATCACTACTGCTGCTATTATGGGCAACATATCTACTAATGCTTTGCAGCCTTCACACAAGCAACTTATCCAGTGCTTAGGCTGTGTGGTTGTGATCTGGTGGCTGCAAAGAAACACATCTTGCCATAATATGCCTCTGAAAACACCATCCACAAATATGGGCAAAATGTTAGGAGTCAGATTGAGGTGGATTCCTCATGGGCCAAAAACAGGTGTGAAAACGGTGTAAACCCTTCTCCACCCTTTTAAACCCTTTTTCACCGTTTTCACACCGCTGTTTCTGGCCCATGCGGAATCCTCCAAAGCCTTAATTTACTCCAAGTAATGCTGCAATAGAGACATGATTTTGCATGATGTAGGGGTGAGCCAGCGATCCCAGTAGAGTCTCAGAAAGTGCACAGGAATGCCTGCGCCATCTGTTCCCTTCTGGGCACACAGGCACACACATCACAAGACCCCTATGACTCACGGGTCACAAGATACCCCAAACAAAGGGTCTCAATACCCCCAGGCATGGATTAGGCCAAACAGGAAACGCTTCTCCTCCCGCATCGTGACGCGCGAGTCTCCCCAATGAGTCATGTATTGTGCAACCTTCTCCCGCTCTCTCGCCTTCCCCAAAACCCTACTAAAAGGTGCCAGGGACCCCAGTTCGGCAGATTAGCCGCTGGCTTCTCTCCACCGGATCCTGATATCGCTATGCCTCGTCTTCTTTCATTAAGCGCCAGTCCTGCAATCCACTTTGCTACATGTGAAGACAATAGTTCACTGATATTCACTCAGTGGGTTGGGAGCCACATGTGGTTTGTTGACATGCCACTTGTGGTTCTCTTGATCCCACCCCCAATGCAGCACCTGCCCTGTAGTCTAGGAAAGTGGGCAAGGACACTGCATGGCATAACTTGTGGGTTGCAGGTGGTTCCCATCATGAAACGCACCGCCCGGAGCCCCTCGGGGATGGGGCGGTATAAAAATCTAATAAATAAATAATTAAATAAATAAATAAATAAATAAACAATTGCAGCCAGAACGACTGGGGGAAGAGGGATATGCAGGCCTTCTTGAGCTATGTGCCCCATAGGAACCCATTAGGAATAGAGTAAAGGGAACCCATTAAAAAATTGGAACAATTTTATCATTAGTATGGGCCCAGATAGAGGCAAGGACACAGCTTGTATAGAATGATTATCTCAAGGTTGAGGAGATGACAATTTTATTGAAGCACAGTAAGATGGAGATCAAATATATTTTCCTTGCTTTTTATGGTCTTTGTGAGATCTGATTATATCAGGCTAGCCTAGGGCTATCCAAATCAAGGCATTGCAGCTACTACTAAGTGGCAAAGAGGAGGTTGGCAGTAGGAGGAGGGATTTCCAGATTTTCAAGACACCAACAACCTGGAGAACAAATGCCCTGTCCCTTCAACAGAGTTTTGTTTATTAGGTGATGTTATTTACCAGCATGGCGTAGTGGTTAAGAATGTTGGATTCGAATCTGGAGAACCAGGTTTGTTTCCCCACTCCTTCACGCGTAGTCTTCTGGGTGACCTTGGGCCAGTCACAGTTCTCTCTGAACTCTCTCAGTCTCACCTACCTCACAATGTGTATGTTAACTTGTGGTGAAAGGAAGGGAAGGGGTTTGTAAGCTGTTTTGAGACTCCTTAAAGGTTGAGAACAGTGGGATATAAAAAGAAACTCTTCTTCTTCTTCTTCTTCTTCTTCTTCTTCTTCTTCTTCTTCTTCTTCTTCTTCTTCTTCTTCTTCTTCTTCTTCTTCTTCTTCTTCTTCTTCTTCTTCTTCTTCTTCTTCTTCTTCTTCTTCTTCTTCCTCCCTCTGAATCCAGAGATCCCATTTTAAGATAGTAAGCCATAGACCTACCTTGTACAAATGTGTCCACCTCATCTAACACCATGAATCATTGCCAAATTTCTTCAGTTTGCTGCTGATAAGTCCTACCCCCTACTGGTTACCAGGGCATACCTGGAAACTAAAAAAAACCCCCAGTCCTATGCCTCATTTGAATTTTGAAGGGGCTGTGGCAACAGTATCCCTGGCCCTGGTGGCTGTGAATAAATTTCCACCCATAACTTATTTGTCCTGGGAGTCATGCTCATTGTTGAGTGAGTTTCTCCACTCCTATTCACACTAACGTCTTCTGTTGATGATAGCCCCAGTTCAGGTGATGAAGTCCATTTTCTGACAGTGACTGGACATCTATTTGGTAGGGTTGCTCTGGTTTTAAATTTCCTGCATTTGACAAGGATTCCCAATTTTTTTGGAGCCTGTGAGCACCTTGGCAATTTTGAGGGGTGATGGTGGTAATTTTCATTCCAAAATGGGTGCTGCAAGAGGTGGAGCCAAATACAAAATGGCTGCCACAGGAGGTGGAGTTATGTGAATTTTGGTTTTGCACCCGTTGCCAAGCGAACAGCACTGGGTTGGAGGCGCTGCTTTTAGGCGCCTCCATTTTGTTTGTAAACTTACCTTCTCTTCCCTGGGCAGCTCTGCAAAGATGAAGGGACATGAATCCTGCTCTCTGACCCCCAAGGCATTGCCATGGCCACGGGGAAAGGTCCAGAGGTGGGATCCAGCAGGTTCTCACAGGTTCCCGAGAGTAGGTTACTAATTATTTGTGTGTGCCGAGAGGGGGTTACTAATTGGTGATTTTGCCACCCCCCCCCCCCACCCTCCCCCGCCCCCACCCGCCCCCTCCCCCACCCCCCCCCCCCCCCCCCCCCACCCCCCCCCACCTCCCCACCCCCCCACCCCCCCTACCTCCCCCCCGCCACCCCCCCCCCCCCCCCCCCCCCCCCCCCACTCCCCCCCCCCCCCCCCCCCCCCCCCCCCCCCCCCCCCCCCCACCCCCACCCCCCCCCCCACCCCCCCCCCCACCCCCCCCCCCACCCCCCCCCCCACCCACACCCACACCCACACCCCCACCCACCCCCCCACCCACCCCCCCACCCCCCCCCCCCCCCCCCCCCCCCCCCCCCCCCCCCCCCCCCCACCCCCCCCCCCCCCCCCCCCCCCCCCCCCCCCCCCCCCCCCCCCCCCACCCCCCCCCCCCCCCACCCACACGGCCATACAGCCCGGAAACCACACAGCACCCCAGTGATTCCGGCCGCGAAAGCCTTTGACAATACAAAGATCAAGATAATTAATGCCATAGTCTTTCCTCTTACTATGGATGGGTTCGAAAGTTGTCCAAGGAAGAAGTCAACAGGAAGAAAGTCAATTCATTGGAAATGTGTTGGAAGTGAGTTTTATGGATACCGTGGAGCAACAAAAACATACATAAGTGAATTGTCGAAGGTTTTCACAGCCGGATTCAACTGGTTGTTGTAGGTTTTCCAGGCTATGTGGCCGTGGTCTGGTAGATCTTGTTCCTAATGTTTCACCAGCATCTGTGGCTGGCTTCTTCAGAAGTGTATCACAGAGAGAAGTCTGTTACACACTGCTCACAATTGTTTGCAAGTGGATTTTGCTATTCCACACAGTAAAATCCAGCTTCAAAGTAGGGCCTTTCCCCACTTACCTTAAGCCCCGCGCTACTTGAGGAGAATAGCGTAGGGTCCCCTGGCACTCCCCACGAGAGGGGCGGCAACAGCGCAGCCACCCCGACGCTGCTGCTGTCATGCCCCCTCAGCGCATGGCATCCCTGGCTCTCTTGCAAGGGGTGCCTTTTGATGACCCCGCACAGAGCACGGGGTCGTGGGGATGCCGGGGCACGCGCCAGGGATGTTGCGCACTGAGAGCAGCACGGGGCATAGGGGGGATAGGGGAGAGTGGGGAAAAGCCCGTAGATTGAAAGTGGATTGAAAGTGGATTATTCTGGATGTGTGGAAGGGGCCATAGAGTTGCCATAATTCCGCGGTTTGATGACACTTAACACAGAGATACATCCTGTGGATAGCCATAATGCCCATTTTCTTTGTCAGATAACGACTTTTCATAACTTTGTCCCAAGCATCTTCCAACCCTCTTTTAATCCATGTTTAAAACAATAATTCTGCTTATTTTTGTTCATAAATAAAACATAAAAACCAGCATTACACTTGCAGGTAGCAGTTGAAGCCACTCACTCAGACATACTTCCAAAACATCTATATTTCAGAAGCAGGAATGTTGATCCTCTTGGTATGGTTTTCCTTGTGATATAATACCAGTCCTCAGTACCAGATCTTCAATTAAGGCCTTCGCTCACACGTAATTCCATTGCTGTCAACACTCCGCCGCTTAGTATTTTGACAAACGCCCAGCAGTCAAGCCGTGCTCCAGCAATCTATCAATGCCATAGCTGGGAGGAGAGCCGTGGTTACCTGGAAAGCAATAAATGATGATGTTCCAAAAATAATATAGCTGAAGAAGTGCAAAGATGGCACGGAGAGGGGAAGAAATTGCCATGGGGTCTCGTATTTTCATCAGACTAGCTCCTTGACAACTTGGGGCCTACATTTTGCCTCCTGGGGTATCTCACTGGGCTGGTTGAATCATGCAAGAGCCTCACTGAAGGTGTCTGGAAACTGGAACATCTGGGTCCTTTCCACATGAGTCCTTGAGATGTTTCCAGAACAGTAACAAAACATTTCGTCCTTGGACTGCCACACTTCATTTTTCCGCATTGGTGCTGAAACGTTTCAGTTACCTTTTAATCTGTTGTTTCGGAAAACCCTTTTAGCATGATGCTGTCTGCTGAAATGTTTCCAAGCTGACTTCCCTTGCAGCGTGGTCATATTTAAAACATTTTATCTTTCCTGCCAAAGGGTCTGACCATTTTCCATGCCCCTGTGCCCAGGTCTAATTTTCTCCTCGGCACCTGGTCTGCCATTTTTTCCACGTTCATCTCCCCACTCCTTTCCCCCTCAACTCTTCATTTTCATCATTTTGTGCATTTTGGAGGTGGGGGGGAGTTGGATGGGTGGGTTTTGCTCTTCTGGGTGGATCAATGAAGTATGGATTAAACAGCTCTACAAAGCATCAAATCAATATGCCAGGGAGAGAAACACATCTCACTGTGACACGCCTCTGAAGCTGCCAGTCATACATGCAGGCGAAATGTTAGAAGCAAAAACTATTGGGCCACGGTCACACAGTCTGGAAAACCCACAACAGCCATCGAATCAATGTATCAACACAGCAAAATGTCAACCATAAATAAAAAAATCAAATGAAACAAAACCAAAACCAAAGCATTACTGTGGCCATGAAACGTTTGGAGGAAGTGAGTCCAAACAAACGTTGTGCTGAAGTGAGGAAGGGTAATTGAAAATGATCTAGGGGTTCTGTTTGACTTGTGTTGCAAGGGCCCTGAATTCAAACATGAATGCATATCCACAGATCTAACACTGTAGATATAACTTTTTAGTCACTCTCCAATAAATGTAATGCTTTTGAATGCCCTTTGCTCATAGATGTCTGGCTGGCCTAGGAGTAAGGCATTTTCAGCCATGTCCCCTACCTGGTGGAATGCTCAGCCTAGTGAAGGAGAAGGAGAAGGAGAAGGAGAAGGAGAAGGAGAAGGAGAAGGAGAAGGAGAAGGAGAGGAGGAGTTTGGATTTATATCTCACCTTTCTGTCCTGTAGGGAGACTCAAGGTGGCTTACAAACACCTTTCTATTCCTCTCCCCACAACAGACACCTTGTGAGGTAGATGAGGCTGAGAGTATTCAGACTAGCCCAAGGTCACCCAGCAGGAATGTAGGAGTGCGGAAACACATCTGGTTCACCAGATAAGCCTCTGCCACTCAGGTGGAGGAGTGGGGAATCAAACCCGGTTTTCCAGATTAGAATCCACCTGCTCTTAATCAGTACACCATGCTGGCTCTCGTTGTGCTTTTGAATGCCTTTTGCTCATAGATGTCTGACTGGTCTAGGGCTAGGGCATTTTTAACCCCTACCTGGTGGAACGCTCAGTCTAGTGAGACGCAGAGTCTGTAGATCGTGATGCAATTCCACAGGGCCTGTAAGACGGATCCATTCCACTAGACTTTTGGTTGAGGCAACTACAGTTGATCCATCCCAATGGCCTCTCTCTTCTTTCCCCTTTTCCGTGGGCATATTGCTGAGTTTATTAAATGTGGCATTTTAATGTATTACATTGATTTTACTTGCCATCTGGGGTTTTAATTGGATTGTGAATGTACGGTTTTATGTTTTATGATTATGTGTACTACATGTTGGAAGGTTCCCGGAGCCTGCAAGGGAAAGGGGAACAAATTGAAATAAGCAAATAAATAAAAATAGGCTTAGCTGCAGGCCATCTAGCCAGGTTCACAAGGGTGTGTCTATCATTCCATGAAATACCTCACATGACTGCTGCCCTCTGTGAATGATAAATTAGGCACCAGCCTTGCTCCCCTGAAATACCCCGGCCCAATCCATGCCGAAACAAACACGCTTTCCCTTGAGGCTCCCTTTAAACGCCCCCAAATCCATTGGAATGCCCGAATCACAATTTGGATTCAGGCATTCAAATGGATTCGGAGTCGGCTTGCATTCAGGCAGCTTGAATTCAGCCCGAATATGAGCCGAATCAGCGGAATCGCACCCGATTCGGCTGTTTTGGCGATTCGGCCGTGCCAAATCGCCAAGCCTGGGCACGTGTGTCAACTTGGTTCCATTTCAGCCATGACTCATTTGGGTGTGGTCGTCACTTCCGATACTACTACAGGAACCTACCTTATACTGATACTACTACAGGAACCTGCCTTATACTGAATCAAATCCTTGGTCCATCAAAGTCAGTATCTTCTACTCAGACTGGCAGAAGGTGTCCAGAGGCTCAAGTAGAGGTCTTTCACCTACTGCATGGCCCTTTTTAACTGGAGATAAGGTTGGTCAATACTAAAAAAATTCGGTAAAATTCGGATTTGGGTATTTTGGGGCATAAAATGATTTGTATGCCCGAATCCGAATCATAGCCAATTCGGATATACCCGAAAATTCGGGTAAATCCGAAAAATTCGGGTCCGTTTTATTATTTTTTTGAATTTTGGGTGTTTTTACACGTTTTGGCCTGCAGGGGACGCAATTTTAAAGCTAGCGGCACCAAAATTTCAGGATATCATCTGGAGACTGTCCTGATGATTCTCCCCAAGTTTGGTGCAGTTTGGTTCAGGGGGGGCAAAGTTATTGACCCTCAAAAGGGGTGCCCCATCCCCCATTGTTTCCAATGGAAGCTAACAGGAGATGGGGGCTACACTTTTGAAGGTCCATAACGTTGGACCCCTGAACCAAACTTCACCACAAACTTGGGGAGTATCATAGGGATGCATATTTATGATACCCTCGAAATTTTGGTGACAGTAGCTCTAAAACTGTATCTCTCACAGTCACCCAAACAAATTTCCCCAGATTCTGTGCTCTGTAGTGGGGCCTGGCTGTGGTCTATCGTTTTCAATAGGAAATTCCCTCTGGTGGGAGGGCTGTGGAGTGCACATTTCTCATGGTAAACCCACAAAACTTTCAGGGTGTCTTCAGGAGAGTCTCTTCATGACACCATCATCCAGGTTTGCGGACTGTTGCTTCAAGGGGTTCAATGTTATGGGTAGGGTCCATCTCCCCACTGCCCCCATAAGCAAAGTTCCTCAAACCTGGATGGTGTCATCATCCAAAGACTCCTCCTGAAGATAAATTCTGAACATTTTGTGACTGTAATCTTGATAAATGTGCACCCTGCAGTCTCCACCAGAAATTCCACATTGATTGCAGCAATGCAGAAGTCACTGCAGAAAAAAAGAACCTTTTAAGCAATTTAGGGGTGTTCGGTAGGGGCGCATTTTTAGACATATCAGCACTAAAATATCAGGGTATCATCAGGAGACTGTCCTGATGACACTTCTTACGCTTGGTGCAGCTCTTGGTTTAGGGGGGTTAAAGCATGGACCAAAAATGGTAGCCACCATCTCCTTAGCTGTCATTGGAAACAATGGGGGATAGAGGCTCTTTGAGGGTCTGATATCCTTGGCCCTGAACCAACCGGGTACCAAATTTAGGTGTCATCAGGACAGTCTCCTGATGATGTTCTGTGTTTGTGTTACTAGCTTGTAACGGTTTTCATGTTTCACCTTCCTGCACATGAAGCCTGCTGGAGTGAGTGAGCGTGAAACACGCAAACCAAAGTATTTTGAAAGCTAGTGACAACTTTCAGGGTAATAGGAGACTGTCCTGATGATACCTCCAAGGTGCTTGGTGCAGTTTGGTTCAGGGGAGCTGCTATGGACTCTCAAAGGTGTAGCCCCTATCCCTTCATCAGCTCCCATTGGAAACAATGGGGGATAGTTGCCCCCCTTTTGAGGGTCCATACCTGAACCAAACTGCACCAAACTTGGCGGGCAAACATCAGGACAGTCACCTGATGATACCCCTGATAATTTGTTAATACATCTCTGCAGCCTCTTGCAGTAATTCTCCTTCAGAAATTTGTTCAAGATTCTTTAGCCCAGTATGACTTTAGCTGTATTGCTGTCACGGGAATTTTCGGTAGAGGGCCGAGGTGCACATTTCTGAGTTAGGTATGGTCACGAAAATTGCCGTAGATTCAGGAGAAATTCTCTGGATGACATTATTCAGGTTTGGGGAATTTTGCTTCAGGGGGTTTAATTCCCTATGTAATCTGCGTAGGGCCCATCTCCCACCGGAAGTAAAGTTCCTCAAACCTGGATGGTGTCATCCAGAGACTCTCCCTGAAGATACTCCTGAAAAGCCGGTAAGCTACCACAAAATGTGCACTCTACAGCCCCCTCAGAAATTCCCTATTGACAGCAATGCAGCTAAGTCACTGTAGAACAAAAGAATCTTGTGCAAATAAGTGCCTGCAGGTGCATCAGTAGACGGTATTATTTCAGTAGTCATTAGGAGACTGTCCTGATGATACCCTTCCAAGTTTGCGAAAGAAATTAGGGGCAAAGTTATGGACCCTCAAAAGGGTAGCCCCTCATCTCCTTAAGGTTCCCATTGGAAAGAATGGGGGATAGGATTATTCACTTTTGGGGGTCCATTCTAAACCAAAATGCACCAATCTTGGAGGGTATCATCAGGACAGTCTCCTTGGATGATACCCTGAAAATTTGGTGCTGATATAAGCCTAAAAATGTCTCCCCTGCAGGCCGAAATGTGAAAAAAACACCAAAAAATAAAAACGCAATTCGGCTGGTAATCCGAATCCCATGGATTCGGATCTGTTAGGATTCGGACAGCTCAGATTCGGCCCCTGCTCTTCCGAATCCGTCCGAATCCGTGCAGATTCGGTAAAAATTCGGATTTGGACTGTCCGAATCTCCAACCCTAACTGGAGATAAGGGGATTGAACCTCGAATCTTCTGCATGCCAAGCAGATGCTTTACACTGACCTACTGCCTCTCTAAGCCTCAACAGCCAGCACAGTGTAGCGGGTAAGAGCACTGGGCTCTAATCTGGAGAACCAGGTTTGATTCCCCACTCCTCCACATGAGTGGGGGACTCTTATCTGGTAAACTGGATTTTTTTCCCGCACTCCTACATTCAGGCTGGGTGACCTTGGGCTAGCCACAGCTTGCTCAGAACTCTCTCAGCCCCACCTATCTCCCAAGGCGTCTGTTGTGGGAAGAGGAAGGGAAGGCACTTGCAAGCTGCCTTAAAGGTTGAGAAAAGCAAGATATAAAAAGGGGAGATGTAACCAGTTCTCAAATTAACAGGTTCTGTTATCTGTTCTACAGTCAGGAAAATTCTACAATTCTAAATTCTACAATCTGGCATCCCCGCTAAGTACGATTGCCAGAAACCTTTGTAACTCATGACAAAACTCACGAGTATCCATAAAGCTCAAAGACTGTCCCTTTTCTCCCTTCCTGGATTTCCTTCTCCACTTTTACCTATGTAAGGCTGCCAACCGCCAAGTGACACTTGGAGATTTGCTGCTACTACACTTGATCTCCGCTTGACAGACATCAGTTACACTGGATAAAATGGCTGCTTTGGAAGGTGGGCAGTGTAGCGTTGTATTTTGCTGAGGCCCTCCCCCTCCCCAAAGCCCACCCTTTCCAGGTCCCGCTCCTTAAATCTCCAGATGTTTCCCAACCCAGAGCTGCAGACACTATTCATACTCAACAGCTGTGTCCATACCCGGCGCTGGGGCCACAACCTTGGCCCCAGCACTTTGGCACCACCTCTGGAAATCTTCTTGTAATTTTTATTATTATTCTTATTTCTTAGGCTTCTACCCTGACAGCATGGTGTAGTAGTGAAGAGCAAGTGCACTCTAAACTGGAGAACCGGGTTTGATTCCCCGCTCTGATTTTCTGGGAAACCAGATTACCTTGTGCACTCCAACACATGCCAACTGGGTGACCTTGGGCTAGTCACAGTTCTTTGGAGCTCTCTCAGCCCCACCCACCCACCAGGGCGTTTGTTGTGGGGAGGAGGAGGGAAATGAGATTGTAAGCTCCTTTGAGTCTCCTTACAGGAGAGAAAGGGGAATATAAATCCAAACTTTCCTTACTGGACAGAAAGGAGGAATATAAATCCAAACTCCTCCTCCTCCTCCTCCTCCTCCTCCTCCTCCTCCTCCTCCAGTGGCATAGTGGCTAAGAGCTGTTGCTGTTGCTGTTGCTGTTGCTGTTGCTGTTGCTGTTGCTGTTGCTCTTCTTCTTCTTCTTCTTCTTCTTCTTCTTCTTCTTCTTCTTCTTCTTCTTTTTCTTCTTCTTCTTCTTCTTCTTCTTCTTCTTCTTCTTCTTCTTCTTCTTCTTCTTTTTCTTCTTCTTCTTCTTCCCCAACCAAGACCAGGTTTAATGGCATCACAGGCCCCTCCCCGTTTAATTGCGCTCTGGGTACAGAATGGGTATCCTCCTCAAAGTTCCATCTGTATAAGGCACAGCTGATCTCTAGAAAGCAAAGGCTGGGGTACCCCTTTGCTTGAGTTCCCGGAGCATCACTTCAATGTACTGGGAGACATGGATCTCTGACTGGATAAGGCAATTTCCTACATTCATTTCCCCATGGAAAATGAGCTCCGATACTCCCCACACACCTTTTATAACTTTTGAGAAATGATTCATCAGTTCCAGCATTTTATGCTCTGTCTTGAAAAGCAGGGAAGTGACAAGCGTTCTAAATCACGAACAAAGATAACTTTGTAAATATCCATCTCGGGAGAGACTGTTGACATTCATTTTGGGTTGCAAGGAAGCACGGAGCGTGCGCATCGGCTGGTTTGCTTATGAAAAGGTTACTGTTTTATTTGGGGAGGGGACGACCAGTAATGAGTTTGAAAATAATGGTGGCATAATTGATGCAAAATAGCTCTATTAAAATGATTTATGCTCATCACGCCAGCTGTAAATTGTTTTTAAATGAGGCATTTGGGCTTTGTACTCATTGTCTAATTTTAAAAGACATTTCAAATACCTTAAAGCAGAAATGAGGTGGGGAGGTCCGCCATGCAAAGGGAAGCGTTGGCAAGCGAGCGTGACAATCCTTGACCGATTTCGCAGGTGCAATTCCGCTGCAGTCCGCAGGATTACTTCACTACAAGCAATTGACAAATGATCCCTTGGAACCGAGTGCCAAGCGGCAGGTCTCTGGCTGGGAAAATATGTGCTTTGCCTCAGATTAGATGAAAGGCAAATATTGGGCCGTGCTGAATTGGAACTTGGATGGCAGTCCAGAAGTGATGAAGTCAGATCTCGACGGTAGACCTGAATAGCTCAAATGCCTGATCCTAGAGATCTGGAGACCACTGAGATCTCTGGAGGCATCTCATTAGTTCTTAAGAAGGAATCTCCAGCCATGGTGTAGTGGTTAAGAGCAGGTGCACTCTAATCTGGAGAACCGGGGTTGATTCCCCACTCTGCCGTTTGAGCTGTGGAGGCTTATCTGGTGAACTAGATTAGCTGGTGCACTCTAACACATGTCAGCTGGGTGACCTTGGGCTAGTCAAAGCTCTCGGGAGCTCACTCAGCCCCGTCTACCACACAGGGTGTTTGTTGTGAGGGGGGAAGGGAAAGGAGTTTGTCAGCCCCTTTGAGTCTCCTTACAAGAGAGAAAGGGGGATACAAATTCAATTCTTCTTCTTCTTAATCGAGTTTGTTCTGATGGCTTGCTCTGGAGTGGCTAAAATTCAGTTATTATTTAAGTTATTCAGTTATTATTTAAGTACGCTTTGTTTCTCACCATGGCCCATCTTACCATGACGTGCCTCTGAAGATGCGGGCAAAATGTTAGGAGCTAAAACAACCAAAACACCACCACATAGCCTAGGAAAACCCATGAAAGCTACCAGATGCCAGCCATGAAAGCCTTCAACAACAGAAGAAATGTCCATGTTTGCTTTGATCCTTTACACTGAATTTGATACTGAAGGACAAACGCGTCATGAGCCTCTAATGTTTCAGCCAGGGTCCTGCCATATTTCTTTCTACAGTGAGCTTAATGCTGAAGCAGCCTTGAGAATTGTTTTGCTTTCCATCTTTCCCTGTGCCAGTCTGCCCTTATCTAGTTGATAATGTTAGGGCATTTTGGAGGTCACCATAGTTCTGAAGCAACTTGGTGGTAGTTAACATTTAGAAGCAAGCCTTTATTGGCATAGTCAGCAGTACAACAATAATAAAAACAGATTAAAAGCATATACAATACAGGATATACATGTTAGGACGAAGGAAATCTACTGGCATTTAGTAATTTCCAGGAGAAAGTCTGCCACTATCATACAGAGAGAAGGATCAGGGTTGTCCAACAAGTAGTGTAATCTAAATAAATCGGGGAGATCGGGATTAAATGTAAAAGGAGTGAGATTCCACATACTTGGATCTGATTTCCTTTGAAGATCTGAGACAGTGAAGTAATTGGTGGGCCAGAGATTCAACTGAGCCATCGTGACATGGGCACAATCTTTTAGCCTTTTCTTGCTTATTAAATCTGCCATGTAACAAGGCAGAAGGCATAACATTGAACCTGGCGAGCATTATGGCTCTCCTTTGAACAGGGTTTATTAAGCAATACAGGTAGTTAACATGAACATTGTTCCTTTAGTTGATCTTGAGTTTGTTTGATTTGTGGCATTGTTGAATGGGTAAAACCCTTTGTCTTTTTCTTTTAAAAGTATTCCCTTGCAGGGAACATCCAGTTTGAGCCAAATCCCCTTGTTTTTAAAGTTTGGCAGGAACTCTACTGAAAAATCCCACCCACGAACATTTGATCCGCTGTGTCAGATCTTCCAAAATAGTTATCTTGACCCATTAACTCATATTTCTGATCTCCACCAGCTATTTTTTCCCAGCTGTTGCTAGTTCTTCTGTGCCGTCTTTTTGTTGACCTTTCTTAATGCTGATATAAATCACAGCTTGTAAAGTTCACAGGTTTGCCTGTGAAATTTGTGTTCAAGGAAGGGGGGGGAGTGTGACATGCTGTTTTGTTCTCCCTCATGAAATAACTCACGGTGTCCCGGCTTGACTCTTTTGAACAGTTGGAGACAATTGACAGTCAACCGCCATGTGTAACGAGACCAATGGGATTTGTCTGAGGAAAGAAATACCCAAGAATGACCTTTCATCAACGAAAGTTCAGCGTGCCACAGGATGGCATTTCCCTCTGACAAGGATGGGTTTCACGTTATCTCAATCCCAATTTACAACACCTTTGCTGGAAGGGGGGAACTTGCTATAATGCAATGTGTCACCAGTTGAACAAAATTGGCATGTTTTACACAGAGCTCCAAGGTATTTAATTGAAGAGTCACATATCTAACACAAAGTGAAACCAGAAGCAAATGTGTATTGAGTTTTTTGCCATGTTGCTGCTCTGATTCAAACAACCGCATTTGGATTTTGCTTCTCCTTTTGTCAAAGTCTTGTTGGGTCAATACTGTGGTTTCCCAGAATAGCAACCCAAATCCAAGGTTCTTAGACATTACTGAAAACACCCCTGCAAAACAAACAAAGGCTCCTTCCGCACATGCAGAATAATGCACTTTCAAACTGCTTTCAGTGCTCTTTGAAGCTGTGCGGAATAGCAAAATCCACTTGCAAACAGTTGTGAAAGTGGTTTGAAAACGCATTATTTTGCGTGTGCGGAAGGGGCCAAACAAACCTGGATGATGTTTTATTAAATTTGCTGCCCTGCTCTCCCCAGCCGGATAGCTGGTCTTAGAGCAGCTTGTGCATATTCCATAGAATCGTAGAGTTGGAAAAGACCCCATGGGCCACCCCCTGCCATGCAGGAACACACAATCAAAGCACTCCTGAGAGATGACCATCCAGCCTCTGTTAAAAAACCTCCAAAGAAGGAGACTCCACCACACTCCGAGGTAGTGCATTCCACTGTCGAACAGCCCTTAGGGTCAGGAGGTTTTTCCTGATGTTTAGATGGAATCTCCTTTCCTTCACCTTGAACCCATGACTCCTGGTCCTAGTCTCTGGAGCAGCAGAAAACAAGCTTGCTCCCTCACCAACATGACATCCCTTCAACTATCTAAACAGGGCTATCATGTCACCTCTTAACCTTCTCTTCACCAAATGAAACATCCCCAGCTCCCGAAGTCTCTCCTTATAGGGCATGGATTCCAGACTGTTGTCCATTTTGGTTGTCCTCCTCTGGACCCATTCCAGCTTGTCACTATCCTTCTTTAATTGCGGTGCCCAGAACTGTACACAGTATTTGAGTGCTTAGCATCAGGCATCTTGTTTTTCTTTGATTCACCAGATTTCCCAGGCAGTGGTATTTCTCGCTTCCAAACAGATTCTTGCAAGGGATCAGGAAGGGAGTGTTCCCTGTCCATCTTTTTTAGAGACAAGCCTTAGAGACCAAATTTCCATGGAGGACTCTGTGGTGAGCTGTGAGCAGCTCAGTGAACATGCTTTTTTGGCTGCATAGCAGCAAGAGGAGGCCATGGAGGGCTCAGTGCACAAGTCATGGTGGCTGTGATAAGCAGGACATTCCCCTGCCAAATGCATTCACTGGGAACTTCTCAGCCTCTGGAAAAGCATGCATGCACACAAAAGCTTATATGCCAGCCACATCCTTTAATAGGTCAGCAATATAATGTTGATATTTTCTATTTTTTTTCTATTTGCTTTTAGGTTATTTTTAACTTTATTTCTAACTTCATACGGTTAAATATTGTTCATGGCCATGAGACCCTTTGATTGAGCGGTGACTAAAAAAAAGTAAACAAACTTTGTCGGTAAAAATGATGCTACTGGTCTTAAAACACTTTTTGGCTATTTCAAACCAACATGGCCACTCACCTGAATCTATTCTTAACACCCCTGTCCGTGATAGCTACACGTGTGTCCTGCCCCTGAACTATTCAAGAACAAGACTCTGTATTCAGTTGATTTCTTTATTATGAAATTGCATCAGGAAAAAGCATTTAGTCTTCTATTGACAGAACTAAGCATAGCCAGTATTACAGCTGCCATTATTCCCCATGTCCCTACGTCAAGTCACCCCACCACGGCTTAAGGGGGGATGGCACCCGGCAGCCCTGTAGTCTGTTGAAAGAAGAAACCGCCTTCCCCACCCCTACCCCATTGGTCAAAATAACCGACATTCCACACTACTGACTGAGCCACAACAGCAGGTATTTAACATGCTGATAAGGCCCGAGAAGGTGCTTTGATTGTGTGTTTAGTTCTTTGATTGTGTGTTCCTGCATGGCAGGGGGTTGGACTTGATGGCTCTTCTGGTCTCTTCCAACTCTATGATTCTAAGGATCAAAGCAGAAAAACAGAAGCATAGCTGGGAGGGGAAATGTGAAAAGCCAGGTTCCCACATCGCGGGCAGAAGACAAAAACATGGCAGGATCAAACAGGTGCTGATAATAAAAATGTGTGTGTAGAGTGCCAAATCATGGCCAAATTATGGCAAACCTAGCAAGGGGCTTTCAAGGCAAGCAAGCAGCAAGGGGGGTTTGTCATTGCCTTCCTCAGCAAAGCCTTTCTTAAACATCTCCCATCCAATTACTGACACTGTTTAGCCTACGAGATCTGATCAGAATAGGCTAAGGCACGTTGCTTTCCCTTCTGATCACTACATACAGAAATATTTTGGAACACAAGGAAAGGGGACATTTGGTGATCATTAAAGGTTTAGCAGGTTCGCCTAAGATGAGAGTCCTGTAAGGCCGACAAGAGAAGTCAGCATTACATTGACATGACCCGCAATATTTCTCAGTGAGAGAAAGTGGCACGGTCCGAACCCGGTAGGGAATTTTGTCGACGCTGATATTTGAACTTCATTTACAGCCTTGTCCGTGCACGCCCACTGTCGGGGCTTTGAGGGGAAAATAAACACAGTAATGATATTTGTTAGACGGGCGGGAAATTGCATCTATGCAGCTTGTCACTGGATTTTGCCTCAGGTGAAAGTAGATGCCATCGTGGACGGCTGAACAGATGGAACGGTTGTTAGAACTTCAGGGAAATTTCGACAAGGCTCTCTTCTGAGTCAGCTCTTTGTCGTTTCTCGCCAAGTCCCTTTTATTAATCTCTTTCACTAAGATGCAAGTCTAGTAGCATCGGGCAGCCCAATCCAGAGCCTCCAGCAATGGGATGCAGCACTGCTGCGGTGCCACCACGCCACCTCAGTGGCACGGGGAGACAAAAACAACAAAGACAACAACAAAGACTCCCGGGCCCCCCAAAACCACCCTCCATGAAGAAGAAGAGTTTGGATTTATATGTCCTCGAGATGCTCGACTCCCAAACCTCCTTTTTTCCACTGTAATATTATCATATTCCATTTGGAACCAGGGAGGGTTTTTTAAATGGTGGGAACTACAGGATAAATGTAACCAAGGAGCAGCAGTGGCGTAAGAGGTTAAGAGCTCGTGTATCTAATCTGGAGGAACCGGGTTTGATTCCCAGCTCTGCCGCCTGAGCTGTGGAGGCTTATCTGGGGAATTCAGATTAGCCTGTACACTCCCACACATGCCAGTTGGGTGACCTTGGGCTAGTCACAGCTTCTCGGAGCTCTCTCAGCCCCACCGACCTCACAGGGTGTTTGTTGTGAGGGGGGAAGGGCAAGGAGATTGTAAGCCCCTTTGAGTCTCCTGCAGGAGAGAAAGGGGGGATATAAATCCAAACTCTTCAAACTCTTCTTCTTCTTTCCCAAGGCCTGCCAGAACTGGCTTTGCAAAAGCCCAGGTACTAGCCAGTGGTGGGATTCTAATAATTTAACAACCAGTTCAGCCCACCCACGTGACCCCCCCACCGCCCACTTACCTGCTGCAAAGGAACTTTTTGTGGGGGGGGGGAGGGGGCCTTGCCACAGTTGCTCTGAAAGCCCCCTCACTTCCCCTGCTTTGGGAGAGGGGGCGATGGGCTTTAACAACCGGTTTGCCAAACTCAACAAAAAATTAGGTACCGGTTCTGCTGAACCGGCAGGAACCAGATGAATCTCACCACTGGTACTAGCTGTGTTCAGTAAAGACCTCTGATCAAGTATCTATAGTCTTGTCGAAGGCTTTCACAGCCGGAACCACTGGAGTGCTGTGTGGTTTCCGGGCTGTAGGGCCGTGTTCTAGCAGCATTCTCTCCTGACGTTTCGCCTGCATCTGTGGCTGGCATCTTCAGAGGATCCTCTGAAGATGCCAGCCACAGATGCAGGCAAAACGTCAGGAGAGAATGCTGCTAGAACGCGGCCATGCAGCTCGGAAACCACACAGCACCCCACTATGTATAGTCTGTTTATTGATTCCGGTCGAAGACCTGACAAACTGCACCATTGATCTATTGAAACCAGTATGGTCCAATTGGACTGCCGGAAGCACTCGGAGGCTTCCAGAAACAGGTAGTTCGGATCACCTCTGACTTGACCCTTTCAACCGAGACATTCCAAGGACGACTGAAGCCGATCCCACCGAGGTCCGTAAATCATATTTTTTTAATTAAAAAGAAAAACCTGGCTTTTTGCAGCAGCATTTGGCCAGAGATGGTGTGAAAGTTACGAGGATCGCGATGGAGGAAGTGATATAAGGAACAGATGTGTGTGAGAAACTGCAGGGGAACGCTTTCTAGGCACGATCGGCTCCCCTCCACCCCCTTTCCCTGGGCATTCATAAACTGCCAATTGTTACTGCATTCCATAAATGGCAGAAAATTCCCTTCTTTAGGGGAAAAGGCAGGCGGCCGCACCTGTTCGTGGTTTGAAGCTTTACAAGGCATGGAAAGGAAGGCAAGTGTGAAATCTCGGTTTCATTGTTTATTGTAGCTAGGGGGGATACAGGGGGAATCTTGTTGGCTCATTAGTGGCGATTATAAAACAGGAGCGATTGAGAGAGAAGGAACAGCTGCTTAGAAATGCCAGTTGAGGAATGAGAGGAGAAAACGCCGGTTAAAATATGGGCACTCTGGAAACAGTTGCGGTGGCGTAGAGAAAGGTGCGGCGTAAACTTTATTTAAAACTTGCCGGCGAACCACCACCGTGGCATAAATGACTCTGACCTCGCTAATGAGATACTAAAGACAGAAAGGGAATCAGTTCCCCAGAAAATATCTCTTATCTGGGGAACTGGGGATGCTTTCCCGCTCCTACACATGAAGCCTGCTGAAACCTTGGGCCAGTCACAGTTCTCTCCAAACGCTCTGCCCCATTTGCCTCACAATGGCGTTTTCCCCACAGACCATATATCCTGGGATAAGAAGGTGAAACATCCCAGTTCGGCCATGACTTCCACATGGCTTCCGTTCCTGGCCTAACTCGGGTCCACAACAAGATTTCCCTTATCCTGCAGCTTTCAAAAAATGATAAATTGGCGGTTCTTTTTTTTAAAAAAACACACCGATCCTGCTCCCATGCAAACATTGTGGGAGACGGGCCAGTTTATTTTTCCCACCTTGGCTCTTGCAGCCAATCAGAACGTCGGGAAAACAGGACAGTTTGCGCATGCGTGGCAACGTTCGCAAGGAAAATGAAAGTTAACGGGCTGTGCATGATCACCTGGAGTTCTTCCTCCCGGCCTGAACGCGCTGACAGGCAGCCATGTGGAGGGAGAAACCGAGATACAAACATCCCGGTATGTATGATCCCGGTTTCCCCCCGGGGTTAATATGTCCATCCAGAAAACCTTAACGAGTGGCAGTGGCTTATCCGGTGAACCAGATGTGTTTCCACACTCCTACATTCCTGCTGAGTGACATTGAGCTAGTCACAGTTCTCTCAGAACTCTCTCAGCCCCACCTATCTCACAAGGTGTCTGTTGGTAAGGATGGAAGGGACATGTAAGTTAACACCTTGAGGCCTCTCCTTACAGGAGGCCTAGTGATTATAAATCAAGCTTTCTCCTTTTATGGGAACTGTCCATCCCATGAGGCAACTGTTCCAATGATAACAGCCATGGTTAAAATGTAGTGGTTATAAGTGTAGTGGTTAGAGCACTGGATGAGGACGCCGAGGTTCAAAGACATCCTCCGCCTTCAAAACCATGTTGGCTTCGTCAACATTTCTCAGACTTCTCTTCCTGTTGTGAAGATAAAAATGGAAAAGAACAGAAGCAACACCGCTGCCCAGTTTCTTGGAGGAGAGGCAGGATTTATCGTGTGGCCACTGATGATGCTGAACTGCCACTACAATATTGTCCTAAGGTCAAAGCAAATAAACAGGCAAGGGAAAACAGAGTGAGCTCAGAAAATGGCGCCAAGGAGGAAGTTCAGGAAAGCAGAGAAGTGAGGGAAATGCAATCAATAGGTTGTGCGGCAACTGAAGACATAAAACGTTTTGGAGTAAAAACAGTACAGAGCTCCATGGAGAGCAGCAGTGGTAAGCCCAGAGCTCACATTATCTAGCTCTGGAACGGTTTATAAAACCAGGCGTGGAGCTCTGGGATGATTGGGCACCACACACGCCAGCTGGTGTTGACCCAGCCCCAGGCCTAGTCACAGCTTCGGGCTCTCTCAGCCCACCTGCCTCACAGGGTGTTTGTTGTGAGGGGGGAAGGGCAAGGAGATTGTAAGCCCCTTTGAGTCTCCTGCAGGAGAGAAAGGGGGGGATATAAATCCAAACTCCTCCTCCTCCTCCTCCTCCTCCTCCTCCTCCCCCTCCTCTCCTTCTCCTCCTCCTCCTCCTCCTCTCCTCCTCCTCCTTCTTCTTCTTCATGAAGGAAATGTTTTATTTCTTGCTTCAAAACGTTTTAAAAGGTTTGTGCAGAAAGGGCTGTGGAACTGAGTCACCTTCTATGATGCCACTCTATCTGGTAAAATCTGTTGCTCATTTTTTTCTCCAATTGATCGCCCATTTTCCCAGGGAGTTCAGTCCAAAATAAAAGTTTTCTTCCTGAGAGATGCTCGTTTCCCATTAATCAGGATTAGCCCTATCCAACCAACAATCTGTAGGCCACAGATGGGGTCAGGCAGCATTTAAAAAGAGAGAGAGAAAACGCCGGAAAAGCAGCGGGCCTCCTGACATTTGGAAAGCCAGCTTGCAATGGCCGCAGTCAGCCGTGAGCAGTATGTTATGTCGGATTTCCTCATTTATCATCTGGCCCTGAGGGAAGAGGAAGGGAATGTAGGATGTCAAAAGACCTCGGGCAAGTGCTGACTCACTCCCATGCAGTGTCATGGGGGTTGTTTTTGATGCTATGTGCTTGCTGTGCGTTGCCGGAGAAAAACCCCTTCTTGATGAGTTTGGCCCCACAGGTCAGGTGCGAGTTCATTCCATTGACATGCCTAGCCACACTGTCATAACCGTGCCACTGGCAAGAGGAGAGAGCAGCAGTGGCGTAGGAGGTTAAGAGCTCGTGTATCTAATCTGGAGGAACTGGGTTTGATTCCCATCTTTGCTTCCTGAGCTGTGGAGGCTTATCTGGGGAATTCAGATTAGCCTGTACACTCCCACACACGCCAGCTGGGTGACCTTGGGCTAGTCACAGCTTCTCGGAGCTCTCTCAGCCCCACCTACCTCACAGGGTGTTTGTTGTGAGCGGGGGGAAGGGCAAGGAGATTGTAAGCCCCTTTGAGTCTCCTGCAGGAGAGAAAGAGGGGATATAAATACAAACTCCTCCTCCTCCTCCTCTTCTTCTTCTTCTTCTTGCGCACGACCCCCTCGTTCTCGATCATCAGGAGTCTATTGCGGACTGTTCCTTTCGCACTATATTTTGATCCACTTAGCTTTTATTATTGTCAGGTCTAATTGGAGTACTTAAACTTCTTCTTCTTCTTCTTCTTCTTCTTCTTCTTCTTCTTCTTCTTCTTCTTCTTCTTCTTCTTCTTCTTCTTCTTCTTCTTCTTCTTCTTCTTCTTCTTCTTCTTCTTCTTCTTCTTCTTCTTCTTCTTCTTCTTCTTCTTCCTGCTGTGGGTTGGGGACAAGGAACAGTCTTCCCCGGATCCAGAAACTCCGATCTTTAGCTGGGAAGAAGCCCCGTTTCGGTAGCAGCACACATGAGTTCTAGGCGAAACAGCTGCATTCTTTGAGCAGTAACTCTCAAGGCCGGTACAGGAGGGTTGCCAACTTCAAGGCAGGGCCTGAAGACCTCTCAAATTACGACCAGTTTCTAGGCGACAGGGAACGGTTTCCCTGGAGAAAACAGATGCTTTGGAAGAGGTAGACTGTAGAGTGTTGCCAGCAGCCAAGTGAAGAAGATGCGTTTAAACCCTGCTTTTTTTCTCTATTATAGCGAGGCAAAAGCCGGGGCATTACCACCCATGGGGACATGTAAAGATCACCTATCCTGGGCTCATGCCATCCTGTCGCGTGAGGGCACAAATCACCCCACATGGTAGCAGCCTTTGGGCGCCACTGCGTATGTGGTGGTGAGGTCTTGAGAGCCCTCGCTGCCCTCAATTGATTGCAGTGGGCTTGGCGGCTCCTTGGCTGGGCTGGCTTGCCAATAGCCAAGGAACCAGCTAGCCAGCCAGCCAGCCAGCCATCCCCTCCCATGGTTGCTGCTGTCGGCAGGTCCTTGTGCCCAGTGGCTCCCTCTGTGCCATGGCTACGCTCGCTGGCTTCAAGCTTCAAGCCCACCGGGGGCCTGCTGGCATCTGCGGTTGCTGCTGCCTTCTTGGAGAGAGCTGCCGGGTGCCAGCAGCAGCAATCGTGGGCGGGGTGGTGGTAGTGGTGGTGGATGGTAGTGTTGCATAGCAGTTAAGAGCAGTTGACTGTAATCTCAAGAACTGGGTCGAATAGAAAACAAAAGCCAGCAGGGGGAAGTGAGATTTCCCCACTCCGCGTGTTACCCGCAAGTCCCTGCTTGTTCTTTTTTTTCCCCATCCTGAATTCCCCATGCATGATTCTCACAGATATTTAAGGAATGAAACAGCTCAGTGAGCCAGAAGAAGTAGCTGAATGACTTAATCATCTGGCTGCGACATGACACAGAATTCAGGCACTGCCTTCCTTGATCTAAGCTTCTAAAACATGAAATAAAAGTCTATTCGGAAGTGAACGGAAGCAAATGAGACAAAATGGACCCTGGAGAAATTCACAGAGACTGAAGATAAATAATAAAGTAACTCCAAGGTGATGTTGTGATGAAGGTGCTGAACTGAGATTGTGATTCAAACCCTCCACTCTGCCATGGACCACTGGGTGACCAAGGACCAGTCACTTTCCCTCAAACCAATCATAAGAACATAAGAACATAAGAACAAGCCAGCTGGATCAGACCCGAGTCCATCTAGTCCAGCTCTGCTACTCGCAGTGGCCCACCAGGTGCCTTTGGGAGCTCACGTGCAGGATCGCAGCAATGGCCTTCTCGCGGCTGTTGCTCGAGCACCTGGACTGTTAAGATTTGCAATCTCAGATCAAGGAGGATCAAGATTGGTAGCCATAAATCGACTTCTCCTCCATAAATCTGTCCAAGCCCCTTTTAAAGCTATCCAGGTGAGTGGCCATCACCACCTCCTGTGGCAGCATATTCCAAACACCAATCACATGTTGCGTGAAGAGGTGTTTCCTTTCATTAGTCCTAATTCTTCCCCCCAGCATTTTCAATGAATGCACCCTGGTTCTAGTATTGTGAGAAAGAGAGAAAAATTTCTCTCTGTCAACATTTTCTACCCCATGCATAATTTTATAGACTTCAATCATATCCCCCCTCAGCCGTCTCCTCTCCAAACTAAAGAGTCCCAAACGCTGCAGCCTCTCCTCATAGGGAAGGTGCTCCAGTCCCTCAATCATCCTTGTTGCCCTTCTCTGCACTTTTTCTATCTCCTCAATATCCTTTTTGAGATGTGGCAACCAGAACTGGACACAGTACTCCAAGTGCGGTCGCACCACGGCTTTATATAAGGGCATGACAATCTTTGCAGTTTTATGATCAACTCCTTTCCTAATTATCCCCAGCATAGAGTTTGCCTTTTTCACAGCTGCCATGCATTGAGTTGACATTCCCATCAACTAAGACGCCCAAATCCCTTTCCTGGTCTGTGACTGATAGCACTGACCCCTGTAGCATGTAGGTGAAGTTTGGATTTTTTTACCCCTATGTGCATCACTTTGCATTTTGCTACATTGAACTGCATTTGCCATTTCTTAGCCCACTCACCTAATGTATCAATCGACTTCATATGGCTGTTTTGAAATCAAAATGGAGGCTGGGAGTGGCATTGAGGCCTGTCTTTGGAAAGACCAGGGAGATACCAATGTCCTCATTATTATTACAAGTTTGCAAAGGCCAACTAAAGGAATGATTTGCAAGGAACCCAACTGCTGGGGAAGCCAAAGTTTTATAGCTTCTTTTATTCCCATGTCTTCTTTGGATTTCCCACCTGGGACCCTGTCTAGATAAGTTAAATCACATAAAGAGACACGATTTTCAGAGGATCCCAGGTGGGTTACCTCGGGGGGGATCGTAATGCTGAAATCCAGACGAAATGACTGAAATCATTGCACTCAGTTGCTAGAAGTCTACACAGGGACAGAAAAAACTTTCGATTCGGCCACAAAGGACTTCATTCAAATATCAATATTCAGCACAAAGCAGGGTGCAGAGAGTGGGCAATTATTCCACACGTTAATCAAATCAGCAGAACTTGTGTCGCGCCAAGATGCACACGGAATGTCGGGTAGATAGGCCGCCTCACCTCAAATTAGAGCTGCCAAGCTCCTGTTGGGGGAGGGGGGTAGATGATCACCTGTCCCAAACCAAAGGTGGGATCCAGCAGGTTCTCACAGGTTCCGGAGAGTAGGTTACTAATTATTTGTGTGTGCCGAGAGGGGGTTACTCATTGGTGATTTTTTTTTTGCCGCGTGATTTTTTGCCTTGAATTCGCCCTCACTCTTAGCAGTAGTGCACAGGGCAGAAGCAGTCTAGCAGGAGGAGGTGCACGGCGTCGCGTGGCCAGCCTGTGCCTGCGTGCATTTGTTTCCAGCCCAAGAACTGGTAGCTGACTGCGTCATTGCCACAGCCTCCCAGGAACGCCCCACCCTGGAATGCCTGGCGGCCCATCATGCCCTTAGCCCCATTGGTGGCAGCCACAGTTGAATCACACCACCATGGGAACCTGTTACTAAAATTTTTGGATCCCACCACTGCGGCCCAAACCATTTTGCCCATCATTGCTCCAAAAGATGGTGAGAGAAAAAAATTAAGAAAAAAAGCAGTCCCATGCACTTACCAGAAGTTGACGCAGGAGGTAACAAAGGCCCTTTCTGCCCTGCACAAATAAAACATCTTGAGGACATCTTAAAAAGAACCGTTGGTGTTTTTTCTTCCTTCGCAGCACAAATAAAATGTCCTTAAAAAGAACCCCTCTGGCTTTTTTGTCTACACGGTGGATGTTTCATTTTTCCTGCCTTCCACCCTCCCTCCATTAGAGTGCTTGCTTCCATTTTCGCAGCAAATTGTGTCCGCCATTTTCTAAAGCTTGAGAGTCCCCCCTGCTGCCATTTGAGGCAAAGGAGATTTTCTCTGCTTGCAGCTCGTTAGATTGCTATTTCCTTCTAAAACATTAATGAATAAAGTTTGTTTTTCCCATGCACGTGTGCACGTGTGCCCTCCCCCCTTTTGCTGCTTTGAGGAAGGTGTATTGGTAGCTACAGTGGCATAGGAGGTTAAGTAGCTACAGTACAGTGGCGTAGGAGGTTAAGTAGCTACAGTATTGGAGCAGCAGTGGCGTAGGAGGTTAAGAGCTCGTGTATCTAATCTGGAGAAACCGGGTTTGATTCTCCACTCTGCCACCTGAGCTGTGGAGGCTTATCTGGGGAATTCAAGATTAGCCTGCTTCTGCCTCCCACCTGCGCCCAGCTGGGTGACCTTGGGCTAGTCACAGCTTCTCTCCAGAGGCTCTCAGCCCCACCACCTCACCAGAGATTGTTTGTTGTGAGAAGGGCAAAGTGCAAGCCCCTTTGAGTCTCCTACAGGAGAGAAAGGGGGGATATAAATCCAAACTCTTCTTCTTCTTCTCTACACAGACAACATCTGAGAATCTCAGCTGCTCAGAGGACTGGTCTACTTCCTGTTAAGAAGCATTGGGTCCACTAAGCTGGAGACATCTTGAAGATGACCTGTGGGGGGGGGGGAGGTCTGCATTTAGTAACTTTGCTTGAGCAAAAATAAAACATATTGAGGACATCATACTAATAGGCTCATGTTGGAAAGTTGGAATGCCATTATCTAATTTCATCAACTGTTTCCACAGAGTCCTACCAAAAAATCTGGAGACAGCCATCTTCCATCAGTCCTAGCATTTCCACTAGCATTTAACCGTTTCCAGCTGAGTAGCCACCTGCTTTGTGTCCCAGTTTGCTGCTTGCGGCCCAAACTGGTACAGTCTTTCAGAGTGAGCTCTCTGCCTGTGTAGTCCTAAAAAAACCCGTCCTCACAAGTTATGGCTAAAGCTACAGGCTTCAGTGAATCATAGAATCATAGGCCCCTTCCGCACATGCAAAATAATGCGTTTTCAAACCACTATCACAACTGTTTGCAAGTGGATTTTGCCATTCCGCACAGCTTCAAAGAGCATTGAAAGCAGTTTGAAGGGTACGTGTCTGCCTGTGCGGAATGAGCCATAGACTTGGAAGAGACCGCAAGGGCCATCAAGTCCAACTCCCTGCCATACAGGAACACACAATCAAAGTGTTCCCTTACAAAGGAGACTCCACCACTCTCCAAGGCAGTGAATTCTGTTGTCAAAGAACCCTGACAGTCAGAAAGTTCTTCCTAATGTTTAGGTGGAATCTCTTTTCCTGCACCTTGAACCCATTACTCCATTCATTTTAAGTTTTGCCCTTTCTTTTAAGCAGTGGGGGTGGAAGTGCCATTAAGTCATAGCGGATGTATGGTGACCCCATAGGATTTCCAAGGAAAGAGACAAACAGAGGTGATTTGCCATTGCCTGCCTCTGCACAGCAACCCTGAACTTCTTTGGTAGTCTCCCATCAAAGTGTTAACCAGGGCCAATGTGGCTGGTATCCAATATCTGATGACAGCAGTGCTAGGAGGTCCAGAAGCTTGTGTGTATCTAATCTGGAGGGGCTGGAGTTTGATTCCCAGCTCTGCACTTACCTGAAGCCCGTGCTACTTGAGGAGGCTTATCTGGGGAATTCAGATTAGCCTACCTCCCGAGACGTGCACAGCGCCACCCAGCTGCCACTGTCGCCCTTTGAGGCTAGATAACAGGCTGATCCCTGAGCTCTCTCAGCCCCACCCACCTCACTGGGGTGCCTTTGTTGACCCTGCACAGAAGCGCAAGAGAGGAGATCATCCAGTCCTTTGAGTTTCCGCAGTAGCGCCAAAGGGGAGGATATAAATCAAAACTGCGGCTTACTGAGCAGCGGCATAGAGATAGGGGGAGAGTGGGACAATCCAGGTCAAAGGTATGCAATAGTACCACTGAATTAAGCTTTGAAGGAAATTTCAGTGTGGTTTTGGATGTTCCTATTCTGTCACAGCATCTGCAGAAATTTTAGAGAAGCAAATGGAGTTCAGAAAATATACATGGGGGTGGGTTAAGAGGGCAGACATCACTACATGAGTGTGGTGTTGTGGTTAAGAGCAGGTGGATTCTAATAGTCTGGAGAACTGGATTTGATTCCCTTCTCCTTTTTTGTTTTTTAATTTTTTTATTGTATCGTTTGAATTTTACCGTTTATTTTATTTATTATTTTTTATTATTTATTTATTATTTTATTAAATTTCTATATACCGCTTGAGAAGAATCAGGGCAGTAATCCATCGATTCAGAATGTGAAGTTATAAATCCATTTCACCCCAATCCCGAGGACAAAACCATATACAAATTATAAAATTCAAAGTTCCGATGGCGATTAAAATTATTTCCCCTTCCCCTTTCCTGCCCCACAGGGAGGCCAGATTTTTCCACAGAAGTGAGATATTTATCCCAGCTGGCCAAATGCCTGGGACGGAACAGAGTCCGTTTACAGGCCCTCAGGCTCTGCATGTCGACTCAGGAGGCCCTGATCTCACTTGGGGAGCCTGTTCATTCACCAGGTAGGGGCAGGGCAACGTAGAAGCCCTGGCCCTTGTAGGAGCCAACGGATCACTTTGGGGCCAGAGGATCACCCAGGAGGTCCGCCTCCGAGGGAGGCCGGAGGAGACCTAGCAGGGAAGGCGATATAAAGGGAGAGCGTAGGATAATAATTTCCTTCTTCATACATTTTCAAACAATACATTTTCCCCTTTTCTCCCTCCCCCGTTTCATCTTCCTCCATGGTTTTGTCACTACAAACAGCAGTAAGTTTGTTCTCTGTAGCCTCTTCTCCACATATTTCTTCATTGACTCGAGCTTCTTTCATCCAGTCCCGCATTATATTGTCCATATCTTCAAAATTTCGACTTTCTGTTTTATCTTGCCCATCTTTATTTTTGGGCTAATATATGTCGAAAATATCAAGTTGTCACTTGTTCCCCAGATATATTCTAGCCACTTCTGAAATGTCCATTTTTTAATTTTCTTTCCAGCCCAAGGCTATTGTTGCATGGGCTGCTTTAATCATTATTTTATACATATAATTATATTTTTTTATCCACCCTTCTATCCTCCATTACACCCAGGAACATTAAGTCATTATTTAAATCAATATTAATCTTCACCAGTTTCTCGTCCCTTCTCCTCCGCATGAGAGGCAGACTCTTATCTGGTGAACCACATTTGTCTCTGCACTCCTACATTTCAGCTGGCCTACCTTGGGCTAGTCACAGTTCTCTCGGAATTCTCTCAGTCCCCACCTACCTCACTAGGTGTCTGTTGTGGGGTGAGAAGGGAAGGGGAAGGAATTTGTAAGCTGCGCTTTGAGTCTCTTTGCAGAATGAAAGGGGGATAAAAATCAAACTCCTCCCTCCTCCTCCTCCTCCTCCTCCTCCTCCTCCTCCTCCTCTTCCTCCTCCTCCTCTTCTTCTTCTTCTTCTTCTTCTTCTTCTTCTTCTTCTTCTTCTTCTTCTTCTTCTTCTTCTTCTTCTTCTTCTTTGCAGGAGAGAAAGGTCGGGGATACACCCAAACTCGACTTCTTTTACTTTATTCCAATCATGTCTTCTTTTCCATGTTTCAGGTTCCTTCATTCAAAACACATCTGACAAAGAAAAAAAGACCCCCGGAAAGTCACTTTATTCCATCTCTGGGGGCGTGACGTTATGTATGTCTATTAATGTATTCACACTTAATAATTGAGATACATGTACAGCCTACTTCACAGAGGAAAGAACAGGCATGCATTATTTATTGCTAATTAACAAACTGTAATCAGACGCGTACCCCTGGGCTCGGGCCACTTTGTCAGGAAAAGCCACTTAACAGAGATCTCAGTGGTGCGATGCCAAGAGCCATTTATTCACCAATTGAATCAGCCGGAGTGGGTGTTGGCGTGATTCCCCCAATGTAACCTCTTAATTATTATTTATCTTGCAAGAGTTGCCGAGGACAAGTTCCTCAAGGACGTTCCCTTTTCCTGGTCCCCCAACGTAGTTTTGGGGAGGAAGTTAATTACTGATATCAATCTGGCATTGGGATATTCATTGATCTTTGAGGACGCTGGTGTACTGTTCGACTGTTTGCCTGCCTCCTGGAGGTTAACAGACGGTCACTGAAAATTGACCCTCCGTGTCTTTACTGTTACTAAACGACTTATAGTACAATGCTGGAGAGATAGATGCTCCCCTCCTGTAATCCAATGGACCGTGGACCTTTAATGGCATTTGGACATAAGACATATCTAAACAACAATTGCATATGGATATATTTTTAGAGATTTGGAAGTCTCTTATAGTTGTTATATGCACACTTACCAACACAGTTGCTATATGGGTGCTGTGTGGTTTCCGGGCTGTATGGCCGTGTTCTAGCAGCATTCTCTCCTGACGTTTCACCTGCATCTGTGGCTGGCATCTTCAGAGGATCTGATGGTAGGAATGGAAAGCAAGTGGAGTATATGTACTGTGAGGTCAAAAGGTGAGGCCATCTGAATAGCGTAGCCTAGCATGTGAGTCACAGAGAAGTCTGTGACTCCCGTTGCTGAACATCTAATGACTCACATGCTAGGCTACTTTCTATTCAGATGGCCCTCACCTTTTTTTTGACCTCACAGTATATATATACTCCTGCCTATCGAATATCGATACCAACCAATGGCGTCAAGACACATGGAAATTGGAAAAACTACGGCTCAGGAAGCCGCGCCTGTGTTCTCTAACCTTTCTTCTACAGCTGCAGAGACACAGGTACTATCCCATCATTTCTTGCAGCCAAAAGGACTTTCAGATGCCAGCCACAGATGCAGGCGAAACGTCAGGAGAGAATGCTGCTAGAACACGGCCATACAGCCCGGAAACCACACAGCACCCAAGTGATTCCGGCCGTGAAAGCCTTTGACAATACAGTTGCTATATTTTTTATTTTATTTTATTTCTGTTTGATACCTAATGATATATATATTAAAAACAGGATCTGATCCACCAAGATGCCTTTCTGCACTAGCACCCTAAAATGTATTTTGATCAGATGATCCTTATTAACCTTGCGAACAATTCTGGGGTTTAAGGCAGGGAGTTGGTTAAAATATGGAAAAAATGGTGCGGGATCCATCAGCCAATCAGCTCTGTGACGTTACAGGAAAGGCCAACCTTCCCATGACAGCCAGGAAGCTGTGGAGAGACATGCCCTCTCTTTAAACCTGGTCTATAAAAATCAAGCAGGTGCTGAAAAGGACAGATTGAGCTGCATGAAAGAAGAAGGATAGGCACATTTGAGGGCAGACACTGCGCAGAACAGCATCACTACAGGAATGCTGTAGAAAGCCCCCCCACAATCTCTATGGTAAAAACCATAGAGATTGGGGAAATTCTCAGGGCATCATGCAATCTCCCAGTCCTCTGTTTTGTTCCCACTACTCAACTGAGTGCACCAAAACAGCAGAGGAGTGGAACTGCCTGACAGGGAGGGCAATCTGTTGTCTATTTTTGCCCCTTCCCTTCTCAGTGGAAGGGGGTGGGGGTGGAGATCTCCAGGAATTACTACCAATCTGCCAACCACAGAGATCAGCTCTCCAGGAGAAAACAGCAGGTTTAGAAGGTGGGCTCTTCGGCATCACATCCCTGCTGAGCATCCTTCTCTTGACAAGCTCCACCCTCCCCAGCCCTGACACCCAAATCTCTAGAAATGTCGTAACCTGGAGTTGGCAACCCCACTTGTCAGACTTGAGATATCAGACAGATTGGGAAAGTTATTTGCCTGGCAGGGAAGAAGAAGAAGAAGAAGAAGAAGAAGAAGAAGAAGAAGAAGAAGAAGAAGAAGAAGAAGAAGAAGAAGAAGAAGAAGAAGAAGAAGAAGAAGAAGAAGAAGAAGAAGAAGAAGAAGAAGAAGAAGAAGAAGAAGAAGAACAACAACAACAACAACAACAACAACAACAACAACAACAACAACAACAACAACAACAACAACAACAACAACAACAACAACAACAACAACAACAACAAGAACAAGAAGAGGAGGAGGAGGAGGAGGAGGAGGAGGAGGAGGAGGAGGAGGAGTTTGGATTTATACCCCACCTTTTTCTCCTGTAATGAGACTCAAAGAAGCTTACAAGCTCCTTTGCCTTCCTACCCTCACCCTGTGAGGTGGGCGGGACTGAGAGAGCTCCAAAAAGCTGTGACTAGCGCAGGGGTCTGCAACCTGCGGCTCTCCAGATGTTCATGGACTACAATTCCCATCAGCCCCTGCCAGCACAGCCAATTTGTAGTCCATGAACATCTGAAGAGCCGCAGGTTGCAGACCCCTGCACTAGCCCAAGGTCACCCAGCTGGCATGTGCTGGAGTGCACAAGTTAATCTGGTTCGCCAGATAAGCCTCCCCAGTGCAGGTAGCAGAGCAGGGAATCAAACCCTGTTCTCCAGATTACAATGCACCTGCTTTAAACCACCCTACCACGCTGGCTTTGTCTGGAGCCAGAAAAATGGGAGGGTGGTTCAGCGCAGAACGGGACACCTGGCTCACTTGCTCTCAAAGCTCTTGTTTTGAAATTAGCGTCCCGCAAGTTGAGAACAGGTGCGCTGAGACTGAGAGCCACAAGGCCCGATGAGCAGAATGAAGAGGCCAAGCCGGGCGTTCCAGCTGAAGGTGAAGAGGCCTTCTGGCCCTGAATGCCTCCTTCCTGCTCCAACTGTCTTGAAGAAAGCCAGAGTTAGGGGGGGGGGGAAGGGCCATAAAGTGAGGTCATAAAACGAGGCAGATGTTATCCTCGATGTCAAGAATGCCCTATAACTTATACGGCTGAAGGCGGCAATAACAATTCATGTTAAAAAATGCAAGAGAGTAAAATAATATGCACTCCGTCTCATAAAATTTGGGAAGGAGTCAAAGATATTTATGGCCACAACAGGAGCGCAAAGGGAAATTGATCGCTACGGCGCAGGGAAGAGTGAGCCGAGATTCTCCCGAGGTCTATACGTCAAGTTGCTGATCAGGGGCAAAACTGAAGCTTCTTGAAGTTTCGAGAGTGGGGAAAAAAAATCAGAAGGAAACACAAGGTCGGAGCTGAAGAAAGAAAGCCCTCCGGCAAGGGTTACCACCCGTTTGATTTGCAGACTTCTACATTCTTCACTGGGTTTTCCTTTGGGCTGGATTGCCCCTCCAACCGCCCGCTGGCATGCTGTGTTGAAAAGCTGAAATGGAATGAATAGGAAAGCTGCCTACAAGGAAATTTGAAGCAAAGTGGGGACTTTCTCCTCAGGTGAAACACGGCAAGGATTTCATGGGAAGCTGGGACTTCAGGATTCGTGGGGGTGGTAGTGTGGGGGTAGAGTCCCATTTTTAATTTTAGAAGAAGAAGAGTTTCGATTTATACCTTACCTTTCTCTCCTGTAAGGAGACTCAAGAAGCGTTTCCCCCACTTACTCATAGCCCCCTATGCCGCGCGCTACTCTCAGCGCGCGTCATTTCTGGCGCGCGCCCGGGCTTCCCCACGACCCCACGCTCTGCGCAGGGTCATCAAAAGACACAGTTTTGAAGAGCGCCAGGAATGACGCACGGCAGCGGTAGCGTCGAGGCGGCTGCGTTGTTGCCGCCCCTGTAGTGGGGAGTGCCGGGGGACCCCGCGCTACTTGGCTACAGTAGCGCAGGGCAGAAGGTAAGTGGGAAAACGCCCAAGGTGGCTTACAACTTGTTACAAGCTCCTTTCCCTTGCTCTCTCCACAATAGACACCTCGTGAGACAAGTGAAGCTTAGAGATTTTGGAGAGAGCCGTGACTAGCCCAAGGTCACACAGCAGGAATGTAGGAGTGCGGAAACACCTCTGGTTCACCAGATAAGCCTCTCCCACTCAGGTGGAGGAGTGGGGAATCAAACCCGGTTCTCCAGATTAGAATCCAGCTGCTCTTAACCACTACACCACACTGGCTCATCATTTTTTAAAATTTTCCCAACATACACAAGAATTAAAAACAAAAAAAACCCACTTTCATACCACCACCACATCAATACAAAGCAAGAATATGAAATAAGAACATAAGAACATAAGAACAAGCCAGCTGGATCAGACCAGAGTCCATCTAGTCTAGCTCTCTGCTACTCGCAGTGGCCCACCAGGTGCCTTGGGGAGCTCACATGCAGGATGTGAAAGGAACGGCCTTCTGCGGCTGTTGCTCCCGATCACCTGGTCTGTTAAGGCATTTGGAATCTCAGATCAAAAAGTTCAAGATTGGTAGCCATAAATCGACTTCTCCTCCATAAATCTGTCCAAGCCCCTTTTAAAGCTATCCAGGTTAGTGGCCATCACCACCACCTGTGGCAGCATATTCCAAACACCAATCACATGTTGCTTGAAGAAGTGTTTCCTTTTATTAGTTCTAATTCTTCCCCCCAGCATTTTCAATGAATGCCCCCTGGTTCTAGTATTGTGAGAAAGAGAGAAAAAATTCTCTCTGTCAACATTTTCTACCCCATGCATAATTTTATAGACTTCAATCATATCCCCCCTCAGCCGTCTCCTCTACAAACTAAAGAGTCCTAAACGCTGCAGCCTCTCCTCATAAGGAAAGTGCTCCAGTCCCTCAATCATCCTTGTTGCCCTTCTCTGCACTTTTTCTATCTCCTCGATATCCTTTTTGAGATGCGGCGACCAGAACTGGACACAGTACTCCAAGTGCGGTCTCACCACTGCTTTATATAAGGGCATGACAATCTTTGCAGTTTTATTCTCAATTCCTTTCCAAATGATCCCCAGCATAGAGTTTGCCTTTTTCACAGCTGCCATGCATTGAGTTGACATTCCCATGGAACAATCAACTAAGACGCCCAAATCCCTTTCCTGGTCTGTGACTGATAGCACTGACCCCCCCCCCCCCAAATAATGACTTCCCACTATCTCATTGTTGAGTTTTAATCCATTCTAGGTTCATGCATCTATTTAAAATGGAACCATTTATCAGTTATACTCTTCATTATTTCTAATATTCTATTGCAGTCTGCTGTTTTCTTTTAGATCTCAAATCCTGCAATTATTTCTCTTTTGCCGTACTTTTTCAATGGGTAGTTTCAGTGACAGTTTCTAAAGGTACCGTTCTCACTTCTGTGTAGCTCTAGGACTGATCAAGAACTCTGTGGTCAGAACTTCCTTTACATACCTGAGGCCTTATTTTTCTTTTTAAATGTTTCTCCCAAAGATGATCCTTCCCCATTTGGCCAAAGTTTCCACCATTAATCAGCTGAGCATCATCAGGGAAGGGCTATGAGTGACTAGAGGTTTCCCACCACATGTAGGCTAAGAGGTACCCAAATGAAAGAGTGACCATTTTTTTCCAGTCTGTGGGGTCCTTTGGCATTCTGATACAGGGTCATGAGCACAACCACAAAATGGTTGCACCTAGAGGTGGAGCTAAAACCAAAATGTCAGGGAGTTAGATTACACACAGCTCTTCACTGTAAGTATTCAACACTGCAATTAAAGATGCCACGGGACACCAACCTTTTTCTGCTGCTTCAGATCGGCATGGTTACCCACCTGAATCTATTGTACCTCTCTATTCCGCATTGGTTAGACCTCACCTGGGATATTGTGTACAGTTCTGGGCACCACAATTCAAGAAGGATATTGGCAAGCTGGAGGGGGTCCAGAGCAGGGCGACCAAAATGGCAAAAGGTCTGGAATCCATTCCCTATGACATAGGTGTCAAATTCGTGGCCCTCCAGATGTTATGGACTACAGTTCCCATCATCCCTTGCCAGCATCATGTTGGCAGGGGATGATGGGAATTGTAGTCCATAACATCTAGAGGGACGCGAGTTTGACACCTGTGCCCTATGAGGAGAGACTTAGAGTGCTGGGGATGTTTAGTTTGGTGAAGAAAAGGTTAAGAGGTGACATGGTAGCCATGTTTAGAGATTTGAAGGGATGCCATATTGGTGAGGGAGCAAACTTGTTTTCTGCTGCCCCAGAGACTGGGACCAGGAGTGATGGGTTCAAGGTGAAGGAAACGAGATTCCACCTAAATATCAAGAAAAATTTCCTGACAGTAAGGGCTGTTCGAAAGTGGAATGCCTCGAAGTGTGGTGGAGTCTCCTTCTTTGGAGGTTTTTAAACAGAGGCTGGATGAACATATGTCAGGAATGCTGTGATTGTGTGTTCCTGCATTGCAGGGGGTTGGACTTGATGGCCCTAGGGGTCTCTTCCAACTCTATTATTGTATGATTCATTGAAGGCACCACGTTAGTTTAATTTATGTGACTTGACATGCCGCCCACCCTGGCTGAAGTCAGGCTCAATGTGGCTAACATAGATATTAAAACAGTGTTTCCATGGATGCAAGAACCATGTGGTATAATTTTGTGGCTCCCCCTCTTGCAGCAGTTTGAAATGCCCCCCCAAATTCTGGTCCTGGGAGTCAATAAACAGGAAGGAAGATCAATAAGAAAGCATCAAATGAAAAAGAGGTCTTCACCTACTGGTTGAAGATAATGAGAAAGGGGGTCAGACAAATCTTCCTGGAGAGGGTGTTACATAATTTTGATTTTTTTTTTGGGTTGCCAGCTTGCCACTCATCTAACCTAACATGATGGGGAATCCAAAGTAATGCTATAGCCGTCCAAACTATTCCTTCAACCACTAATTAGATGACGAAATGTTGGGTTTTATACCCCACTTTTCTCAACTGTAAAGAGTCTCAAGGCAGCTTACAAACTCCTTCCATTTCCCTCCCTACAACTGGCACCATGTGAAGTCGGTGCGGCTGAGAGAGTTCTGAGAGAACTGTGACTAGCACAAGGTCACCCAGCAGGCTCCATGTGGAGGAGTTGGTTTGGCAGATTAGAGTCTACCTCTCTTAACCACCACACCCTGCTAATCAGGGAGTAAACTAGTGGTTTGGAATTTTACAATTCACTATCACCTACCAGACATGCAACATTTATTATCCCATGCGTCCCCCAAGCCATGAATTTAAAATAAAGGGCATAAAAACACACAATGCAACAGAGCACATTTGTTATATACGCATATAATGCACAGATCTCTGACATACATTCAAAGAGCTCCTTGTTTTTGACCCTGGATTGCCCCAACAGAGCCTGCTTCTTCATTCCCTACGGGGGTAGGGGAGAAATGTCCCCTGCTTCTACAGACAGGGAACACTCTTCTCTAGTTAAATTGGAAAATAAACAGAATCATGAAGTCGCATACATTTATCACAATCGAGAACGCCACAAGAAGCGCGCCTTATTACCTGGATCAATACCACCTCTACCTATTTGAATTTCATTTTTCTTGGGGAAAAATATAGAAAATGCACTGCAAAGAGCATGGGGTTTTATTTCTTTTTTGTTAACCTCAAAGGTGTTTATTGATTTCGTTGGGCAGATATATGAACCGAGCAACAGGAATGCTAAAAAATTATAATCGCTTCATTTCTGAATAGTGTTCAGCTTTGCAGCAGTCCAGAAATTGGATGGCATAAAATTGTAACTGGAACATGCAGGTCAGTATAAAAAGACAACCGGGAAAATTTCTCACTGTTATAATCATAGAATCGTAGAGCTGGAAGGGACCATGTATTCCAACCCCCTGACAATCAGGAATACACAATCAAAGCACTCCTGACAGATGTCCATCTTCTAGCCTCTGTTTGAAAACCTCCAAAGAAGGAGACTCCACCACCCTCCGAGGCAGTGTATTTCACTGTCAAACAGCCCTAACCATCAGGAAGTTTTTCCTGATGTTTAGGTGGCATCTCTCTCCCTTCACCTTGAATCCATTACTCCTGGTCCTAGTCTCTAGAGCAGTAGAAAACAAGCTTGCTCTTTCTTCAACATGACATCCCTTCAAATATTTCAACCTGGCTATCAACCCCTTAACCCTCTCTTCTCCAGGATAAACATACTTAGCTCCCTAAATATTTCCTCATGAGGCATGGAATCCAGATCTTTTATTATTTGGGTTGTGCTCTTCTGGACCCATTCCAGCTTGTCAATATTGTTCTTGAATTGTGGGGCCCCGAACTGGACACAGTATTCCAGATCAGGTCTGACCAAGACAGAATAGTGTGGGACTGTTACTTCCCTCGATCTAGCGGGGGTGACAATCATAATGGACTACAATTCCCACCAGCCCCTGCCAGCATGACCAATTGGCCATGCTGGTAGGAGACTGAAGTCAAATGCATCTTTCTGGTCTGGTCCACCAGTCTGACTCCTATTGATACGGCTTAGTTGCCACATCACACTGTTGTGGCCCCAAAAAAGATCTTTAGAGGTAGTTATTATGGGTTCCACTTAGGGGGAAAATGCTGCAGGAGGGGAGCCAAGGTGATGTAGTGGGATTACACCTGCTTAATATGCAAAAGGAATCCAGATCTTTTATTATTTGGGTTGTGCTCTTCTGGACCCATTCCAGATTGCCAATATTGTTCTTGAATTGTGGGGCCCAGGACTGGACACAGTATTCCAGATCAGGTCTGACCAAGACAGAATAGTGTGGGACTGTTACTTCCCTCGATCTAGACCAGGGGTGGACAACCTATGGCACTCCAGATGTTAATGGACTACAATTCCCACCAGCCCCTGCCAGCATGACCAATTGGCCATGCTGGTAGGGGCTGATGGGAATTCTAGTCCATGCACATCTTGAGTGCCATAGGTTGGCCACCCCGGATCTAGATACTGTACTCCTATTGATACGGCTTAGTTGCCACATCACACTGTTGTGGCCCCAAAAAAGATCTTTAGAGGTAGTTATTATGGGTTCCACTTAGGGGGAAAATACTGCAGGAGGGGAGCCAAGGTGATGTAGTGAGATTACACCTGCTTAATATGCAGAAGGTCCCATTGAAAAGATTAGGCAGTAGGAGATGTGAAGGACCTCAACCAGAGACCTTGAATAGCCACTGCCAGTCTAAGTGGACAATACTGACTTTGATAGACAATGATCTGATTCAGTATAAGGCAACATTTCATTTCATTTCATTATTCGTTTATCACCTGCCCTCCCCCATAGGGTTCAGGGCGGCGAACAGCAATAATATAAACCACAAACATCATGGGTCATAGTCAGTCAACAAAACATCAATAGGCACAGCATGACGAAATACTACTACTACTTCTACTACTACTTCGTGGGGAGGGGAAGAGAAAGGAGACTTTGAGACTTCTGGCAGCACAGAAGAGCAGGGTATAAAAACAAACTGCATTGCTTCATTTCTTATAGATCTGTGACTCAAACACTGGCATGACAGACAGGCATGGCAGGGTGATAACATCCAAACAATTGAACATCCATTCCAGAAAAGTCACACTGCCTATCAAAATGTTCTAGTCACGGCCCTATCAAGCACAGACGCGGCTTAATTGTTCTGCCATGTACGATTTGGCCACAAAATGCTCTTGGTTCCATCAGGTTGCTGTTCATCACCCATGTACCTACCTTTGTTCTTTTGGGTCTGCAGGTGGACAGGCAACATCAGGATCTAAAGGGCGCTGACATTTCCAGATGACGGCTCTAGTTTCATGGCTGTGACTCACGAGGACGTGGGAACAGAACTCACGTTGCGTTGAAAATGCACACTGTCATAAAATGACAGTCATTTTCTGCCTCCTATCAGACCAAAAAAAGATCAGGGTTGTTAAAAGTAGCCTGCAGGGATGAGCTGATGAAAATATGGATCTCTTCCTCTTCGCTTTTTTTTACACATGTTTTGTTAAACTCAGATCAGAATGAAGGGGCTTTGTTGGCCAGCTGTTGGAATGGATTCAGACAGGAACTGTGAGTGGAGACAAAAACAGATAATAACAATGACTATAAATATCTTTATTCCTATTTAGCAAGGGCGGAGCTAGAGGGAACTGCCCCAGGGTCACGCGTGCACCACATGCCAGAATACCCCTGCCATGCCCCCACACAGGCACGCGCCCAGGGCGTTGCTCCCCCTGTCCCGTTGGTGCTACGCCACTGCTATTTAGCATCTGCTGAATCAAAGAATCATAACTGGGAGGAAGGGAAAGGGGATGTAAATGTCTGCAATGTTCCTGCCCAAGAATTAAGATCACTCTCCTGACTGTCACATCAATCAAAGGTGCTCGTTTGGTGAGCACATGAGACAGGGGCTTTTCAGCAGAGGCCCCATGATTATGGAACAACTTTGCCAGGAAGGCATACCTGGTCCCCTCCCTTGTGATCTTTAGGAGGCAGCTGAAGATGGTTTTATTGGGTTAGGGTTAGGGTTAGGGTTAGGGCATTTAATTACGGCAGTCGTATACGATGATTTTAAAATGTTGGATTGATATGTTTGTATATAATCTAGTTTATGTGTTTTATTTATATCGTAAGCTGCTGTGAGCACCATAGGAAGAAAGGAAGTGTATAAATGTTTTGTATAAAGAGCAATAAATAAATAGAAGCATCTGTTCTACCCCAGAATTGAGGCATTACTGAAGTCAGAGCTTTAAACCAGGATAAAAGTTCGCTTTCACACACTATGGCTGACTTGGGCTGAATATGCAGAATAATGCACTTTCAATCCACTTTCACAATTGTTTGCAAGTGGATTTTGCTACTCCGCACAGTAAAATCCAGCTGCAAAGTGCATTGAATGTGAATTATTCTGCATCTGTGGAAAAGGCCTTGGTCACGCTAATCTGTACTTTTGTAACCTCTTTGCTGGACTACTGTAATGTGTTTTTATTTGGGCTGCCCTTGAAGACTGTCCAGAAACCAACCAGTTTGGAATGCAGCTGCCCAATTATTGTCAGGCATAGTTGATGAGAACACGCTTTGTGTATTTGAAAACAGCTACATTGACATCTAGTTTGTTTCTATTCCACAGGTCTGATTCCAAGTTTTAATGCCCCTGGACATATATCTGAAAGATTATTCTTTGCCACATAGCCCCCTGAGATGTGACTTTCTGATTGTCACCTTCTAATTTATTTAGAAGAAGAAGAAGAAGAGTTTGGATTTATATCCCCCCCTTCTCTCCTGCAGGAGACTCAAAGGGGCTGACAATCTCCTTGCCCTTCCCCCCTCACAACAAACACCCTGTGAGGTGGGTGGGGCTGAGAGAGCTCCGAGAAGCTGTGACTAGCCCAAGGTCACCCAGCTGGCGTGTGTGGGAGTGCACAGGCTAATCTGAATTCCCCAGATAAGCCTCCACAGCTCAGGCGGCAGAGCGGGGAATCAAACCCGGTTCCTCCAGATTAGATACACAAACTCTTAACCTCCTACGCCACTGCTGCTCCTTTATACAAAACATTTATTTTATTTACTTATATTTCAATTGATAACCTTCCCTTACCCGCAGGGCTCAGGGCGGTGAACAACAATGATCAAAACAATAGAAAACAATACAGAATAGAGGGATCATAAAAACATTACCGGCATAAAACAGCTTAAAACATTAAAAATAGATGGTGCCATCCCATACCCTTATATGTCCCTGGGGGACCACAAATGACAAGTTAATTCAGTTTAGACCTGGCTGGCCAGATGTAAAAGCTTCATTTTATAGCCCTGCAGAAACAATTCAAGTCCCGCAGGGTTCTGATTTCCCTGGGGAGCCTATTGCACCAGGTAGGGGCCAAGTCCGTAAAGGTCTTGGCCCTCATGGTGGCCAGCCAGATATCTTTGGGGCCAGATACCACCAGCAGATTTCCCTTTGATGAAACAGAGAGGTCTTAAGGTGCAATGCGGGGAGCAGCAGTCCCGCAGGTATGCAAGTCCAAGACCCAGTGGTGGGATCCAAAAATTTTAGTAACAGGTTCCCATGGTGGTGGGATTCAAAACAGTGGCGTAGCGCCAATGGGGCTGGGCGAGGCACGACGGGGGCGTGGGCGGGCATTCCAGGGGCGGGGCATTAATAATTTCTCAGTTACTGTAAAAAACTCTTACTGTAAAAAAAAAGTTCCTAATTTCCAGCTGGTATCTTTCTGTCCATAATTTAAACTCATTATAGCAAGTCCTATCCTGCAGGAGAGAAAGGGGGGATATAAATCCAAACTCCTCTTCTTCTGTTAAAAGTAAAAAATAAACCAGAACATCATCCATTGTGAACTGGAATTCGCAATCCATACTGTACATTCTGCAAATATTTCACATTCATTAATCCAGGATTATGTAACTCCTTCTGACTATGCCAATAAAGGCTTATGTATATGTATTAATCCAGGATTAGAGACGCAGATTAGCATAACATTCTCACATACAGGAATACAGAGCTTTTAAGTGGCCAAGCATCATGGTAAATCACAATTTATCCTAAAATGAACAGAGTGCCAAAATTAATAGCCTACCAAGCAAGTAAAGAGTCCCCTGGACCCAACAGTAGTTAAAGGGTCCCTCCTCTTACTAGCCGGCAAGCTCCGGGCTACGAGAAAGAAGAAGAGAGAGGGAGGCGAGGGCGTGGAGATGGAGAAGTGGACCCAATTAGTAACCACCTCTTGGCACACACAAATAATTAGTAACCCACGCTCAGGAACTGGTGAGAACCTGCTGGATCCCACCTCTGCCAAGACCACTCACAACCTTAAAGGTCATAACCAGAACTTAGAACACGATCCGGTACTCGATTGGCAGCCAGTGAAGGTGGTACAGGACCGGAGTCATTTCCCTACTCAAATTGGCCTAGCAAGAATTGGCAACCATATCTCTTTCCCAGACAAGCACCCCAAGTCTAGGGGGAGTAAACCAAGTAATACGACAGCTCTAGAGGGACATAACATTCATTGTTTTGCAGTGTTCAACGTATATGTTATGTAAGCTATATTTTCCTTAACTGTGCCTTTCGTTTTGATAACCTCCCGATAACAAGATGGCCGTAGAAGAGACAAGCCTGGAAATAAACAATGCGAACGGAGGTGGAAATTTTTTCTGTAAATGATGTATTGACACATAAGCCAGGTGGAGATTGCCTCCTTCGTGTATATTCCAGGAAAATATAGATCGGGTTGGTGATTTAGAACATGGCTCACAGAGAAGTTCGATGACGCACTCCCATTCTTTTTATTTATTTCCAAGTCTCCACAATTTCTCACTATTTTGCATCTGGTCCAATTCCCATTGAGGCCTGATTGATTTCCAAGGGAGTTGCACGGAGATATTTATTCTCTTGTTTTTCTAACTTTGCTGCTAGAACATTAGGTTTTAGGAGGTGCGACTAGCACAAGGCGTAACCAGTTTCTTCTTTGTTTCTGTCTCTGATATTTATTCTCCCTTCCTTACACAATGACCGTCCTTAGATTTGTGATTTTTTTTGTGGGGGAGGGGGACAAGGATTGCTTGTTTAGGGTTGGGAAATACCTGGAAATATTGGGGGTGAAACCTGAGGAGCGTGGGATTTGGGAAAGGGAAGGACTTCAGTGGGGTATAATCAGAGGTGGGATCCAGCAGGTTCTCACAGGTTCCCAAGAGTAGGTTACTAATTATTTGTGTGTGCCGAGAGGGGGTTACTAATTGGTGATTTTGCCACGTGATTTTTGCCTTAGTTACGCCCCTCCTCTCAGCAGTAGCGCACAGAACTTGAAGCAGTCTAGCAGGAGGTGCACTGGCGTGTGTGGCAGCCTGCGCCTGCGTGCATTCGTTTCCCGCCCAAGCACTGGCACAGCAGCTGCATCCTTGCCACAGCCCCGCCCAGGAATGCCCCACCCCCAGAATGCCCAGCCACACCCCCATCGTGTCCTGCCCAGCCCCATTGGCGCTATGCCACAGTTTGAATCCCACCACCATGGGAACCTGCTACTAAAATTTTTGGATCCCACCACTGGGTATAATGCCATCAAATCCACCTCCCAAAGTGGCCATTTTGCCCAGATCAGTTGCGATCCCAAGAGATTTCCAGCCAGCACTAGGAGACTGCCGATCGAGGGGTGACTTTTTTTTACACTGATGAAGGTAGTTTCCCCATCAACAGCAAGTATCTTTGATATCTAAACAGAACCTCTTTGAGGCAGTATTCCTCTGATTCTCGGGCACTTTACACTATGAACCGCTTGAGAACTTTCCAGATCAATATGGCTGGTCCTTGCAGACAGAACATGGATCTTTGTGAGTCTGACCCAACAGGCCGTTGTGGGGTTTCTGGACTGTGCAGCTATTCTTCAGTTCCTTTTTGCTTCTAACGTTTCGACTGCATCTATGTGAAGAGCAAAAACTACCAGACCACAGCCACACAGCCCAGAAAACCCAAGACAGATTCTGCCTGTGAAAGCCTTCGGCAATACTCTGATCCAACAGATCACTTTTTAGGAGCAGCAGTGGCGTAGGAGGTTAAGAGCTCATGTATCTAATCTGGAGGAACCGGGTTTGATTTCCAGCTCTGCTGCCTGAGCTGTGGAGGCTTATCTGGGGAATTCAGATTAGCCTGTTCACTCCCACACACGCCAGCTGGGTGACCTTGGGCTAGTCACAGCTTCTCGACGCTCTCTCACCCCCATCTACCTCACAGGGTGTTTGTTGTGAGGGGGGAACGGCAAGGAGATTGTCAGCCCCTTTGAGTCTCCTGCAGGAGAGAAAGGGGGGATATAAATCCTCCTCCTCCTCCTCCTCCTCCTCCTCTTCTTCTTCTTCTTCTTCTTCTTCTTCTTCTTCGACAGTAATATGCGATCCTTGGTCCGCCAGAAAAGAACAGGGATACTGCAAATTTATTCATAATGTGCTTGATAAGTTGGACTTACTGTGTTCAACGTGTTGGCAGTAGCATAGAGCCAAGGGGGTGGAGAGGTGCGGGATTCATCGGGCGCACACTGGTGCGGGGACATGGTGGGGGCATTCTGTGGCATTCTGTGGCGTGGCTGGGGCCGGCGTGGCAGGAGCACATGCATGGCCTGGGCGCAATTCCCCCTAGCTCTGGCCCTGAGTGTTGGTCAAATACGAGCTGATTATCCAGCTTGTTTTGCTTGTACTGTGAACAGCTGTGAACACCTGCTCGGCAGGGGGTATGCTGCCTTTCATCCACACAGTGGCGTAGTGGCTAAGAGCAGTGGCTAAGAGCAGGTGCACTCTGATCTGGAGAAACCGGGTTTGATTCCCAGTACTGCCACTTGAGCTGTGGAGGCTTATCAGGGGAATTCAGATTAGCCTGTGCACTCCCACACATGCCAGCTGGGTGACCTTGGGCTAGTCACAGCTTCTCGGAGCTCTCTCAGCCCCACCTACCTCACAGGGTGTTTGTTGTGAGGGGGGAAGGGCAAGGAGATTGTCAGCCCCTTTGAGTCTCCTGCAGGAGAGAAAGGGGGGATATAAATCCAAACTCTTCTTCTTCTTCTTCTTCTTCAAAGCCGTCATTTTCTCCAGTGGAACTGATCTCTCTGGAAATCAGTTGTGAGTTTGTAAAATCTTCAGGCCCAACTCGTAGTTAGCAACTATAACTTGCAAGTCTATGATTCTGGGAAGAAATGACGCCAAGAACATTCACTTACCCCTGAACTGAATTACTTAAGAAATTCTATAAGCGTTTCAACCACGTTCTGTCATTTTACTATGGTCATTTCCCCTACTTCATTAGGAATGCCATTTTTATTAATCTCTCCCAGCTGCAGGGACAAAGTATTTCTGCAGAGGGCCCGTGCTTGTGTTTTCCATTACTTGGATGTTCAACCTAATCGCAGAATTAAACATGACAGTTCATCGTTCCCTCATTTGTTTCTCCCCCTGCTTTTATTTGGTGTCTTCTTCTTCTTCTTCTTGTCCTTAACAGCAAAGATCTATCAGTTTGCTCACTCCTCATAGCACTTGCATCTGAGGTCATGACTAAACGGCCTTTTCACAATCCATCCAGATGGCTGAACATTTCAGACCTCCTACGTCTGTAATAAAGAGATGAAAGGAAGAAAGCCAATCTTGCTTGATGAAGAAAATAAAATTCAAATGATTGACAGAAGCTGTTGCTTACATTCCGGACAAAACTGCTTCGTCTCTTAGAATCAAATGCTGAAGGTGTTTAAAAGTACATAAATTTTGCCTCTGGTTTTGACATTATTTGATTGATTGATTGATTGATTGATTGATTGATTGATTGATTGATTGATTGATTGATTGATTGATTGGTTTTGTATACCGCCCTATCCCCGGAGGGCTCTGGGCGGTGTACAACAAAATTAAATCATAATACAACTAAACAACAAATCAAAACTAAACAATTAAATTTCAATACAAATAAATTACTAAATCCCTTTTAAAAACAGCGCTTAGTACAAAATTTAAAATCAAAGTCAAAGTCAAAGACTTGTATCTATATAAGGAATGAACAAAAACAAGGATAAGAAGGAGGTACTGAGCCACAAACTTGACTTGCATTTAGAATAATTAGATTTCTTACGTACTCTTTTCCTATGTTCCAGAATGTCACTGTTTAGCATTCAATTATCCACGGAGTCCAGTTTAGGGTTGCCAGTATTTTCTCAGTGAATGCTGGGTGATTTTGAGGGTGGTGCCTGGTGCGTGTGAAGTGGATTTCTTCTTATTTCTATGGTAAAGATCATAGCCACATACAAAAAGTTCTAGACTAGTGTCGGTATGGAGGCTATTTTCTGACCATTTTTTTTTCTCCTCAATTTCTCAAGGGCAGGTATTTGGGGCTGAAGGTGGGCTTTACCTCCAGCGGGTGAACACATAGCAAGTCTATTTACCTTGACCCAGATGGGCCAAACTGGCCCAATCTCTTCAGATCCTAGAAGTGAAGCAGGGTCAGCTCCAGTTAGTATTTGAATGGGAAACCACCAAGGAAGTCTATAGTTGTAATGCCGAAGAAGGCAAAGGCAAACTACCTTGCCCTTCGCCTCTCTCCCATTCCCCACGGGGTGAGTGGGCCATGACCAGATGCCGGGCCCCTCCCCCACCATACCCTTCCTTCCATAGTGGAAGTTCTTGCCTTGAAAACTGTACAGGGTAACCATATGTTGCCTGTGACTTGACGGCCCTTCCCACCACTATTTCCTTAGCATCGTCTAGGCCCTTTCCACACAGGCCAATTAAACTGGGATGAACCTGGATTGGGAGAGAACTTTGCATGGATTCCGATCCCAACGCGGATACGCTCCACATTCCCCCCCTCCCCGACCAGGGTTTTTTGACAATCACGTTATGTGCGATTCTTTTGTTTTAACACAGCTTGCAGCCATGGCAGAGCAAACGGCTGTGGCTGTGAGCCACGTTAAGACACGAGAATCACACATAACGCAATTCTCAACAACCCTTTCCCCAGCTCCCATCTGTGGAGCCATGCAGGGGTAATGGGCTGTCTCATGGCCCAGGCAGATTGATCCTGCTTCGTAGGCAGGCAGAGAAACAAACAAACAAACAAACAAACAAAAAGAACAGGCAGGGAAGGGGGGAATGCATGCCTTGGCCAATGGGGCCAGGGGGAGTTCATGTAACCCTCCTTCCCCCTGCTTTTATTGGCCCGTGCAGAAAGGGCCCTAAACAATCCCAGAGTTACATTTGCCATGGTTCCTTCCTATGTTACTCTCCAGATTTGCCTTGGTCTAGCACAGGGGTAGGGAACCTGCGGCTCTCCAGATGTTCAGGAACTACAATTCCCATCAGCCCCTACCAGCATGGCCAATTGGCCATGCTGACAGAAGAACTGATAGGTGTGAGACCTGAGCATCTGGGCTGGAGTCTGGAACCCCTGACATTAGAGTGGGATAGCGCCACCACTCATAAGGAGGAGTGCAGAATCCAGCCATGGATTAACCATTAAGCAAAATATGCACACGCTTAGGGCCTCAAGTACAGAGGGCTTAATAGAGTTTTTTCCCCTCCTTATCTCAGCTAAGTATTGAAGCAGACTTCTTATGTCAGATTAATTTTGAGGATAGGACCAAAGACTTTGCAATTAAAAAAATGCAGGAGAAAACTTTTCATAGTATAAATAAAGTTATAAGTAAATATTTTGCCTCTTGGATTTGTGCAAGTTGAAATGTATCTTCAAGGCAAGGGAGAACAGACGTTTTCTTTCATACAAATAACGATGTTTATTCATTACAATGTACATATTTTACGGTTTGCTATTGTTTCTTACATTGAATCACATATACAGTGTACATGTTTCACAGAAATAATGATATTTATTCATTACAATGTATATATTTATGGTTTGCTTATGGTTTGCTATTGCTTTTTAAAAAAATAATATACAGTGTATGGGGGGGTACCATAACCTTTTCAAGACTTAGACCCTTTCCGCACTGTGGAAAGGGCACCCCTGCACCAGCAGGAATTCTGCCGGTGGAGGGGTGGGGGCCGTTCGCAAGGGAGTCGTGCTGGCGGCCCCGCAGAGGCTTGATGCGGGAGGCGGCTCCGCATGGAGCCGCCTCTTCCCCTCCTCCCCACTCACCTCGTCATCCTGCGTCGCCCTGCTGGACTCCTAAGACCCGCCCATGCGCTGCCCTCCCAGCCTCCAGGGGTCGGGAGGGACAGCGAGGGAGCAGTAGAAGCGGCGTCGGAATACTCAGGTGAGTGAGAACAGGAAAAACAAGCGATGTGTTCCCGGTGGTGCCGTTACCTTTTGCACGCTCGGCGGGGCTGCGCTGTTTTCCAAAAAACCTCCCTCCAGGAGGGAGGAGTTTTTGGAAGCGACCTGATGCTTGCTCTGGGGAGGAGGTGGAGGAGCCGAAAGGTCGGTGCTGCTGCGTTTCAGCAGTGCGCCTGTCTGAAAGCTTGGCTCCCCACTGAGGGCGGCATTTTTGTAGTCCCCAGGCGCCGTGATTTGACCCCAGCCTGTCGCGGGAAAGGGCCTTAGAGTTTAGGGCTTCTTAATCCAGCCCTGGGGGAATTAAAGCTGGTTCTTCATATTAGAGTTCACTGCTCTTAATCACCACACTATGCTGACTCTCATGGGGCCACAACTTTACTGACTACTGTTCTGCATGGAAACAAGTAGCTATTTTAAAACATAAACTTCCCAGCTCTCCCCCATGAGAGTGGTGCGCTTTCTACTTAAAACCCGTATTGGATTTAGGAAGATGTAGCCAACTTTCTTGCAGCAGAGGTGATATTGGCACACCTGTCTGATGAATTAGAAGAAATCCCTGTCAAGTGAAAAAGTACAAAGGCACAAAAGACCTGGCTGAGTTGGAAGATGGAGCACCTCCCGCCGGGGACTCGGGTGGCCTAATTCTCTTAGGCTGCAATTTACTTTGTTTATTTGTCTGCTCAAGGATTCACAGGGACGCCACACCAAGATCATTAAGATTAATGAGTCGCTGATTAGAACCCAAATGCGCATTTTGGAAACGGAGCAATCTGAAATAATTGCTGCAGGAATAATTGCAGCCATCTAATTGGTGCCCAAGATCCCCAAATGACACCCCCCCTCCTTGAAGCTTTTTAATTGATAGATTGCTCTCGAAGGTTGTTCTTCCAGTGTCCACCAAACTGATTATCTTAGCCCAGCAAAATCCAGCAGCTGCAGACAGCAAATCGGCAGAGTTTGCAAAAAGAAAACAACCCCCCCCCAAACCTGCGCTAGTTTCAGAAATAACAAGCCGAGGTTTAGCAAAACATGATTCGAGAGGAGCAGGCATGGTTGTCAAATGGCATTCAGGGATGTACTGATTTATAAATGTAGCCTCTTTCTATACCTAAGGCTCCTTCAGCAGTGGTGGGATCCAAAAATTTTAGTAACAGGTTCCCATGGGGGTGGGATTCAAACTGTGGCGTAGCCCCAATGGGGCTGGGCGGGGCACAACAGGGGCGTGGCCGGGCATTCCAGGGCGGGGCATTCCTGGGCGGGGCTGGGGCAAGAATGCAGCCATTGTGCCGGTCCTTGGCGGGAAACGAATGCACGCAGGCGCAGGCTGCCACGCACGCCGGTGCACCTCCTGCTAGACTGCTTCAAGTTCTGCGCGCTACTGCTGAGAGGAGGGGCGTAACTAGGGCAAAAATCACATGGCAAAATCACCAACTAGTAACCCCCTCTCGGCACACACAAATAATGAGTAACCTACTCTCGGGAACCTGTGAGAACCTGCTGGATCCCACCTCTGTCCTTCAGGCAGTGTGCAATTAATAAAATCCACCCACCCCATGAAAGAACGTTGCTGCCAACAAGTCACCCAGCAATGAGATAGAGAAGGAGAGGGAGGGAGGAAGATATAGAAGAGGGAGAGGAAGGGACAAAGGGAATGAACGAAAGGGAGAGAGAGATGGGGAAAAGGTGTGGCCAGAGTGTCCAACCAATACAAGGGAGACTCAAGTTTAACTCCCATTCAGCCATGGCAACTTTCTGTATTTATTTATTTATTTATTTATTTATTTATTTATTTATTTATTTATTTATTTATTTATTTATTTATTTATTTATTTATAATCAATTTTATATACCGCCCCTCCCCCGAAGGGCTCTGGGCGGTGAACATAAAACCAAACAATCAGATTAAAACCCAATTAAAACAGCGAATAAACAAATTTACAGCGGCGTCCAGCATAAAACTTCATACAATATAATAAACCCACCCTGGAAGAAACAAACCCAGAGAGCTGAGGCCCCATAAATTAAGGGCCCAGAATGTAAAAAGGGGGGGAAAGGAGGGCGCACATCAGCGGCCGGCCCCTCCAAACGCCCGGTGGAACAATTCAGTCTTGCAGGCCCTGCAAGAACTAAACTAATGTAGAAGAAAAAGAGTTGAATTTATATCCCCCCATTTCTGTCCTGTAAGGAGACTCAAAGGGGCTTATAATCTCCTTTCCCTCCCCCACACACAACAAACACCCTGTGCAGTAGGTGGGGCTGAGAGAGCTCAGAAGAACTGTGACTAGCCCAAGGTCACCCAGCTGGCATATGTTGGAGTGCACAGGCTAATCTGAATTCCCCAGATAAGCCTCCATAGCTCAAGCAGCAGAGCGGGGAACTTGCAGAACCCTGCGGAATGTATAACCTTGTGCCAGTCATAGGCCCCTTCCACACATGCAGAATAATGCACTTTCAATGCACTTTAAATCTACTTTGAAGCTGGATTTTACTGTGTGGAATAGCAAAATCCACTTTCAACCAATTGTGAAAGTAGCCCTTGTGAGAGTAGCAATTGGGAGGAACAAGATCTACCAGACCATGGCCACACAGCCTGGAAAGCGAACAACCACCAATTGTGAAGGTGCATTGTCAAAGGCTTTCATGGCCGGAATCACTAGGGTGTTGCGGGTTATCTGGATTGTACGGCCGTGTTCCAGTAGCATTTTCTCCTGATGTTTTGCCTGCATCTGTGGCCGGCATCTTCAGAGGATCCTCTGAAGATGCCAGCCACAGCGGCAGGTGAAACATCAGGAGAAAATACTACCGGAATACGGCCATACAATGCAGAAAACCCGCAACACCCTAATTGTGAAAGTGGATTGAATGTGCATTATTCTGCATGTGTGAAAGGTACTATACAGGTCTCTCTGTATTGCAGTTGACTTATGGTGGCCCAGCAAGGGGCTTTCACCAGATGTGAAAAGCAGAGGTGGTTTGCCATGGTCTTCTCTGCTGAGTCTTCCTTCTAATCTCTCCCTTCTGAATGGTCTTCCATCCAAATGTTGACCCTGCTTAGCTTCTGCGATTGGACAAGACCAGGTGATACCGTGCTGCCTTCCTTCCTGGACAATCATATACTCTCAATGTCACTTACCTCGCTAGGAGCAGCAGTGGCGTAGTGGTTAAGAGGAAGTGTACTCTAATCTGGAGGAACCGGGTTTGATTCCCCGCTCTGCCGCTTGAGCTATGGAGTATATTTAGCTGGGATATTCAGATCAGCCTGTGCACTCCAACATATGCCAGCTGGGTGACCTTGGGCTAGTAGTCACAGTTCTTCTGAGCTCTCTCAACCCCACCTACCTCACAAGTTGTTTGTGGTGAGGAGGGAAGGGAAAGGAGATTGTAAGCCCCTTTGAGTCTCCTTACAGGACAGAAATGGGGGGATATAAATTCAACTCTTTTTCTTCTACATTAGTTTAGTTCTTGCAAGTATGGCACATTTTGGCCACTACCAGTCAGAGTAAAGTATGCTGGGCTCAGCATCCAATGAGTATGCAGAATAGAGGTCAGACACCATCTTTTGGTAAAGGCCAAGTTTGGCTGTTTCCGCACAGCACAATCATACCTGGTTACAACCAGTTTCTTACAATCTGGGTCCATTTCATCCTGGTTTCTCCCTCGTCGTGGCTGCCCATTTTTTGTAGGGATCCATTGAAGACTGGGAGGAAATACTCCAATTTCGAGCTCGGGTCTTTTGTATTTACATTGCAAGCATATCCATACATGCCCAGCATCCTACGTTCTGATTGACTGTTTGAGTGGCAGATTGAATGAACATCAGGCAGGGACAACAGGGGGGCGGGCAACGGGGCAGGGAGATCAGGGAGCGAGGCAGTAAAAATAAACCAGTTCTGCTCCCGTGGTGTTTGCATGGTAGCAGGCTCACCCTGGTATTTCTGAAAAGAATCGCCTAATTGGCGATTTTTGAAAATCCTAGGATGAAGGAAGATATCGCAGGGCAAACCCACTTTAGGACTGGGAACTGTGCGAACTTCTGGGCCAGACTGGGATATTTCCTTTGCTCAACCCAGGATATTTGGACCGTGCAGAAATGGCCTTTAATAATATTTTAACCTTGCTCTTAGCAGTCTGGTATAAGTTCTGCGAAGTGCAAGATTAACCTTTCGGTTATCACAGTGGCCCAGTGAGGACACGAGGTATGGGCTGGCTTCAGAAACTTCAGATTATTTTCTTTCCAAAAAAAACACACAGTTCGTGTCCTGACGAGACCAGTAACTGGTTCATCTGGACCAATATAGTTTTCTTCAAGGACAAGCATTCAATCAGGTGGCTGGCCTTCACAGAGTCTGAGAAGAAACACATTAAGGAGCTGGAACGCTGAGATAAGGCCCATTTGTGCCCGTTTCCTACACCTTGGCTCCCGCCTTTGATGCCCCCTTCTGTGAAATCTCACTCTTCGGCACTCGCGGCCTCTGGAGGGAATTGCTTCCATTACACATAAATGGCTTCCATGCTTATCTGGGAAGTCACATACGGCGGATTCAACACAAACAGTTTCCTTTTCTTCTACCAGGTAGGCCAGATCAAAACTCTCCCAGCTCTGTGGTTTCTCCGTTTCCCTAATTTTGATTTCTACTTCACCGCAGGGTAAATGAATTCTGCCGGCATGGTGCCGACGTTCACAGAGAAACTGATGGCATGCGGCTTCATAAAACATGCTGATCTGTCCTGGAGTTATTCATACTAAGCCTCTGGGATTCGGATAATGGGGCGGGTGGGCAGAGAGTTTTGGCAGCAGACTTCATGCAGCCGGCAGGTATGGCCAGCTGCCCATGAGACTTGGCCGGTGTTGAGCTTGTCTGCACTGGTTATTTTAAAACCTGCTGAATCTCACTCTGTGCTGAGGAAGAGCAATTAGGACACACGAAAAAGCAGCTAAATGACCACATCACAGAACACCCATGTACTATGTGCATCTGATAGACTCAGTGTCCCACAACGGGTCACGAAGGAAGGTGAGGAGATCTTCCCTACTTTTGACACACAATCCAAGCTAGAGACTATCTCAGGACTGCCATGCTCCTTTGTGTAACAAAAGAAGAGGAAGAGTTTAGATTTATACCTCTCCTGTAAGGAGACTCAAGGTGGCCTACAAGCTCCTTTCCCTTCCTCTCCCCACTACAGACATCTTGTGAGGTAGGTGGGGCTGAGAGAGTTCTGAAGAATTGTGACTTGCCCAAGGTCAACAATATAGAATGAGCCAAAGACAGTATCTATCTCACAAAAAGGAAAAAAATCTGTCTGGCTCTAGCGCAAAGTTAAAAACAGCTTTCTCTGGCTGAAAATGGACCAGGCTGGTGGGGCGGGGCCAGGCCTGGCGAGGTGAGGTGAGGTGAAACAGGGTGAGGGGGAAGTGGGTGGAGTTGGGCAACTTTCGTGCCCCTTAGGGTGCACGCTCGGTCCAACACACACCCTGCCCCTCATAGCTACGCCACTGCTCAGCAGCAATGTAGGAGTGCAGAAACACATCTGGCTCACCAGATAAGCCTCTGCCACTCAGGTGGAGGAGTGGGGAATCAAACCCAGTTCCTCAGATTAGAATCCACCTTCTCTTAACCACTACACCACACCGGCATTATGTCTAGCCAACCTTAGGAAGAGTCAGGTTCCTCAAGCTAGAATAAGGCTCCAAACTTAGCTGAAAGGAATGGGAAGAAGAAGGAGGAGGAGGAGGAGGAGGAGGAGGAGGAGGAGGAGGAGGAGGAGTTTGGATTTATATCCCCCCTTTCTCTCCTGCAGGAGACTCAAAGGGGTTTGCAATCTCCTTGCCCTTCCCCCCTCACAACAAACACCCTGTGAGGTAGGTGGGGCTAAGAGAGCACCGAAAAGCTGTGACTAGCCCAAGGTCACCCAGCTGGCGTGTGTGGGAGTGCACAGGCTAATCTGAATTCCCAAGATAAACCTCCACAGCTCAGGCAGCAGAGCTGGGAATCAAACCCAGTTCCTCCAGATTAGATACGCGAGCTCTTAACCTCATACGCCACTGCTGCTCCTTTGTCTATTACATGCTCCTTTGTGTATTAAAAGCAAGCACTATGTCCAGCCAATTTGAGGAAGAGTCAGGTTCCTCAAACTAGAGGAAGGCTTCAAACTTTGCTGAAAGGAATGGTAAGACATACGCCTCTGTACTTGTCTGTTTGTTTCCACCTGCTCCCCTGCCTCTCAGCTCCCGGAAACGTGTCTGCTTTTGGGCTATTGTGCTCCACCAAAGAACAAAATGTGCCAAGCAAGGAGATCAAACCTCGCTTGCGACTCCTGCTCTGGCTCTATAAATCTTCACCCGCTTGTCCAGCGCCAGAGCAATTATTCCCAAATAGCTGAAGTTATTGCCCGCGTTTTCGAACACCAGTGTTTCGCTTACGAAATCCGTCTGTACATTTCCTGCTCTCTTCTTCTCCTCCAGCACACAGCAAAGTGAGGAGCGTAAAAACGTAATCACTGCAAGGGGAAACATAACTGTGATTGTGACATTTCACAGACTCAGATACCCTTTTCCGTAGCCAGACCGATGCTTTATGGTTGCTGCCCAAAACATGCTTTTTGTTACACAAGCCACAAAATAGGCACAGTAACTCAGAGTACAAGAGTGGAATTTCCAGCATCAAATAAGGGAACTAGTAGTTAAGAAGTACTCAGGGAACTAGTACTTAAGAAGGAGAAGAGTTTGGATTTATGCCCCACCTTACTCTCCTGTAAGCAGACTCAAGGTGACTGACAAGCTCCTTTCCCTTCCTCTCCCCACAACAGACACCTTGTGAGGCAGGTGGGGCTGAGAGAGTTCTGAGAGAACTGTGACTAGCCCAAAGTCACCCAGCAAGAAAGACATCTGGTTCACCAGATAAGCCTCTGCCACTCAGTTGGAGGAGTGGGGAATCAAACCTGGTTCTCCAGGTGAGAATCCACCTGCTCTTAACCACTACACCACGCTGGCTCTTTAAGAAAAAAGAAGTGTGAGTAATTTACAAATGTTTCATCACCCTGAAAAAAATGCATCTCCTCATTGGGCATTATTTTTAAACACTACTGTGAACAATTAGAAGAATTCGGATTCATAGCCTGCTTTTCTCAACTGTAAAAAGCGGCTTACAAATTCCTTCCCTTTCGCTCTCCACAACAGAGACCTTGTGAGGTGGGAGGGGCTGAGAGGATTCAGAGAATTCTGTGACTAACCCAAGAAGGCATCATGTGTAGAAGAGGGGAAACAAACCCGGTTCTCCAGATTAGAGACCACCTGCTTTTAACCACTACATCAGTGGTGGCGAACCTGTGGCACGGGTGCCAGAGGTGGCACTCAGAGTTCATCATGTGGGCGGGGCAGAAAATCACCCCCCCACACCCACACATCTGGGCTGGCCTGGGCACAATCCTTTACCTGGGAGTAAGCTCGGTTGCTGGCAAGGGGGCTTGCTTTTGAGTAAACCCAATGGACAGCTGCAGGTTTGGCAACAACCCAAAAATAAAAGCCCAATGCAAGGAATAGTGCAATTGGATTTTAGGAAATATATAGCCATAATCTAAAGGACTTTGGAAAGAATTATTGCAGCAAGAATGCACTGAAGAAGAGCTGCGAAAATGCTATTGAGGTGAGCATGCATTTTGCTGATTATTGATACTGCATTTCGTTCTCATTATTGTCTGAACATGGAGATTCAGGACGCGTTACCTTTATAAGCCATACGGCAAAAAGAACTACGACGGATATTTGGACTCCATTCCCACGTTCTTTGGCGGTGTGGTGAGCTTACCGGTGCCTCACCACATATAGACTTGATGCAAAGTCTCTCTTATTAATGAGACGCCCAGTTATATTTGGCTGATATATTTCAATGTTCTGAACTCACCTGTATAATTGCATGCTGTTTAGTTATAGGACATTTATAGTTGTGATTAAGAATATAGTGATCATAAATCCAATTGCACTATTCCTTGCATTGGGTGTTGATTTTTGGGTTGTTGCCAAACCTGCAGCTGTCCATTGGATTTCATTTATGCCCGGTTGATATTTTTTTGAGTAAACCCTCCTAGGGTCATGATTCACCCATTCGAAGCATTGCATGGTTGCTTCACCAAGCTTACTCCTGAGTAACGCGCACCTCGGAGCCAACCGTTTTTTCTCAACTAAAACCTCAGCATTCAGGTTAAATTGCCGTGTTGGCACTTTGCAATAAAGAAGTGGGTTTTGGGTTGCAGTTTGGGCACTCGGTCTCGAAAAGGTTCGCCATCACTGCACTACATCATGTTGAAGATGGAGATGTTTGATAGAGGAGAGAAGATGGTACGTACCCTTTTGTGAAAACTATTGGAGCTGGCTTCATGCTTGGCTGGCTTATGACTATGGTGCTAATGAAATTGTTCCCCTCCTGGGTTTTCTTGCTGGTAAAGGAAAATCTAAGAGATGGGTTAGATCAGCCTAGCTGGCAGGCTCCAACATCATGGTGACAAACACTTAACATCCTATGGTGATTGGATCCTACTGAATCCCCTGATCCAGTTGTGCAAGCTCAATTTAATAATGACGATGATCATTGGTTGTCAGATCACAGCCAACTTGAGGGAGCAAGCTTGTTTTCTGCTGTCCATGGGCCTTTCCCCACTTTTCCCTCGGTTGTCGTCACTGCGCGCAATTCCCAGGGCACGGCATCCCTGGCGCGCGCCTGGGCGTCCACTCTGCGCGGGGTCATCAAAAGGCGCCCTTTGCAAGGGCGCCAGGGATGCCTCGCGCTGAGGGGGCACGACAGTGGGAGCGTCGGAGCGGCTGTGCTGTCGCCGCCCCTCTCGTGGGGAGTGCCGGGGGACCTCGCGCTACTCTCCTCAAGTAGCGCGGGGCTTAAGGTAAGTGGGGAAAGGCCCCCAGATACTACAACCAGGAGTAGTGGGTTCAAGGTGAAGGAAAAGAGATTCCACCTAAACATCAGGAAAAACTTCCTGACCGTCAGGGCTGTTCGACAGTGGAATGCACTGCCTCGGAGTGTGGTGGAGTCTCCTTCTTTGGAGGTTTTTAAAGAGAAGTTGGATGGCCAGTTGTCAGGAGTGCTTTGATTGTGTGTTCCTGCATGGCAGAGGGTTGGACTTGATGGCCCTGGGGGTCTCCTCCAACTCTGATTCTATTCTAAGAAATGGATTCACCCGGGTTTTTTTTTAAATGTGTAGTGTTTCAGTCAAGTCATCAACACTTTTCCCTGTTTCCCTGTTTCCAGTTGCTCAAATTAATCCCATATTTCCCCCCGATCACTTTGTATCATGGGCTTGGTGGTACTTACAGAACAGCCAGCCCACCACCTTCTTTTGTCTGGTCTAGTCATTTTGTCCCCTGAGCTTCTTTGCTATCAACATAGGCTCATTCCACACATGCAGAATAATGCACTTTCAAACTGCTTTCAGTGCTCTTTGAAGCTGTGCGGAATAGCAAGATCCACTTTCAAACAGTTGTGAAAGTGGTTTGAAAATGCATTATTTTGCTTGTGCGGAAGAGGCCATAGAGATTGAATTTTTGAACCACATTAGAACAAACTTCAGAAAGAATGCATTTGCTTTAGGATCAGGAATGCTCTGAATCCACGTGTTCAGGGATGGGAAGACAGATGTTTGTGTGAAGGAAAAAATGACAAGCTTTCGTACATCTTTCCTAGCTTTGGGAAGAATGCGTGCGGAACAAAAGCAAAGTTTTCAACGCCTCTTTCTCTCCTGTGTGGTATAGTGATTAAGAGCAGGTGGATTCTAATCTGGAGAACAGGCAGTGATGGGATTCAGCGGGTTCACACCACTTGGGCAGAACCGGTTGTTAAATTATTCGAATCCCACCACTGAGAACGGGGTTTGATTCCCCACTCCTCCACCTGAGTGGCAGAGGCTTATCCAGTGAACAAAATGTGTTTCTGCACTCCTACATTCCTACTGGCTGACCTTGGGCTAGTCACAGTTCTCTCAGAACTCTCTCAGCCCCACCTACCTCACAAGGTGTCTGTGGTGGGGATGGAAAAGGTGTTTGTAGGCCACCTTGAATCTCCTTGTGGGAGATAAAGGTGGGGCATAAATCCAAACTCTTCTTCTTCTTAATCAACTCATGTACTCTTTCTTGGAAGCACACATCTGGCTTTGAAGTTGGCCGTGTTAGCCCTCCAAGGCAAATCTGACCTCTGGCCCTTGGTCTCCTAAGAATGCTCTCTGAATGGACACCTGATGATAACCCCAGCTGACATCTGGTCAAATCAATTGACAAGAGTTTGCAAGGGACTGGACTCTGGCCTGCAGCTGTGTACGTGAAGCTTATCTGAGTTTCTGGACAGAACGAGTGAACACCTGCCACTTCTCATCCCAGTCTCCTCACCAGCTGCGATCACGCAGCTCATTTGTTTTTTCATCAAGCAGCTCATCAGGTTACTTTTTGGAGATGTTCAAGCAGCACAGTGCAATCAGCAACCATTTCATGCGTGGGCCTTCTCAGGCCGTTTCTGCACGGTTCAAATGTCCCGGGTTGAGCAAGGGAAATATCCTGGACTGGCCAAGAAGTTCGCATGGCTCCCGGTTCAGAAGTGGGCTTGCTCCGCGATATTTTCCTAATTTTGGGATTTTCAAAAATCACCAATTTGGCAATACTTTTCAAAAATGCTGGGGTGAGCCTGCTACCATGCAAACACCGCAGGAGCAGAACCGGTTTGTTTTTCCCGCCCAGCCGTCTGATCTGGCCCCAATCTCTGCACCTGACATCATGTCAGTCTGAGCTGCTGACCGTTGCAGCCCATCCTGAGCCACTGACCAAGACACGCTCAAGGCCACTCAGCAGGCTTCATGTGTAGGAGCGGGGAAACAAATCCAGTTCCTCAAATGAGAGTCTGCTGCTCATGTGGAGGAGTGGTGAATCAAACCGATTCTCCAGATTAGAGTCCTCTGCTGTTAACCACTACACCACACCGGCTCTGTGAAAAAAGTGAACTATAAATAACATAAATAAAATAAAAATAATAAATATTCTTTAATAAAAATGGTGTAGGAGGTATTTTATATATTCACGTCACCTTCTTTTCTCGTGTGATCATGTCCAATCACCAGTCTGTTGAATTAAAAGTGGTTGTGATTTCTGAATGCAACATGAACGAGGTTAGCCAAGAGTCGCCCTGGGTTTGACTGCTCCGTTCTTTTCTTTTACTCCATTTCTTGCTCGCAAAGCTCTTGGGGGAGAAATACTTCATTTGGCGTCAGCCATCTCCAGTTGTAAGCATAATTTTCTAAGATGGAAGGGACTAAAAAAAACCTAAAATGGTTGAAAGGCTGCTTCCTGTCTCCGCATTAGGCATTTGGACAAGATCATTCGTAAGATTCCTTCCAACTGTGTAATTGCAATAAAGGCCCAGCCTGATAAATGGCCACGCAGCTGTCAGCCAGATGTGATTTGATTGAGCTATAAACCCATGAAATATCAAAGTTTATCCTGAACACAGCAACTGACCTTTAATTATGGCGCCACAAATGTAATACCGTCAGGATGCATGGGGTTGCCACATCGATGTGTTTCTGTGCAGAATATAGAGCATGAAAAGATTGAGGCAAGGGCATCAAGAGAGAGAGGGAAAAAAAATCCCTCCCCAGAATGCTTCAGTGGAACTCCGGCATTTCAGGATGGGTAAAAAGTTCACTTTGTTGGCGCTTTTCGACATTTCGTCTTTGAATCAGATTCATCGCCGAGGGCTGTGGATGGGTTTGGGTTTGGGAACCCCCGGTGCAATTTTCACAGCATTTATGTCATAGCAGACATCATTTATGTGTACATCCTAATGCTGATCTAAGCGATGCTCAAGCAACACTGAGAATGTATTGTCAAAGGCTTTCACGGCCAGAATCACTGGGTTGCTGTGTGGTTTCCGGGCTGTATGGCCGTGTTCTAGCAGCATTCTCTCCTGACGTTTCGCCTGAATTTGTGGCTGGCATCTTCAGAGGATCTGATGGTAGGAATGGAAAGCAAGTGGAGTATATATACTGTGAGGTCAAAAGGTGAGACCATCTGAATAGAGTAGCCTAGCATGTGAGTCACAGAGAAGTCTGTAGCATGGGAGTCACAGACTTTTCTGTGACTCACATGCTAGGCTACTCTATTCAGATGGCCTCACCCTGACCCTCACAGCATATACTACTTTCCATTCCTATCATCGAGATCAACCACAGATGCCAGCCGGAGCGATCAAAGATGAGACAAATGCTAGTCTGCTCAGCCATACAACCAATACAACATAACTACTGAGAATGCGTATATTTTGCCAGGGAAGGGGGAGATCAGGGCAAGCCAAAAAAAAGGTCATGGGTTCAGTTTGCACAAAGCAGAAGTAAAATAGAAATATGGGTTGAGGAGGTGGGACAGAGGGGAACATAATTTTAAAACTATTCTTAATACTGGTGCATGGTTTCTGTGTGTTTGTAGGAAGAGGCATCAAGCCCCCTCTGACTTATGGCGGTCCTATGAATGAATGACTGTCGACTTCCGAAATGTCTTAGTGCCAGCCTTGCTCATGTCTTGCAAACTGAAGGACTTCTTTGATTGAGCCAACTCATCTCCTGCTGGGTCTTCCTCTTTCCCTGCCGCCTTCAACTTTTTCTAGCTTGATCAGTAGTTGGAGTACCAGGCACAACTCCTGCTGTGTGGGTGGAGAAAAATGGGGAGGAGCGGAAAAACCCACAGGAAGAAAAGTGAACGCTTGCCCCCTCTGCAAGGACTGCGAATAAAAAACGTTGCACTTTAAGCGGTCTTGGAATTCTCAGAGAGAGTCAGATTTAGGGGCGTACCGCCCAGGGGACATGTGGTGTACTGCCCCGGGCTGCAGCCATTTAGTCACATGGGGTGGAAAAATCACCCCCAAACCCTTCCTCCTTCCCCCAGCTCCATACACTGACTTTAAGACCTGGTGCAAAAAAAGTTGTTTGGTCGTGGTGGGGAAGGGCAGCCGCTGATACAGGGATGGGAGGAGAAACTCAGATTTTGCACCGGGCTGCATTTTCCCAAGATACACCTCTGGTCAGATTTGAGGCATAGTGAGTTCTCAAGAGGGGAAAATATGTGTGTTACAGAAAGTCAAACCCGAAAGGCGTGGACACTCACTGCGAGATAGCAAATGCTTAAGGGGCCAAGATTTCCAGGGAAATTTCCATTTGGGGCCTTTCCCCACTTGCCACGCCCCCCCGTATGCCCCGCGCTGCTCTCAGCATGTGTCATTTCTGGCGCGCGCCCGGGCTTCCTCACGACCCCGCGCTGCACGGGGTCATCAAAAGGCAACATTTGGAAGTGCGCCAGGAATGACGCACGCTGAGGGGGCGCAACAGCGGCAGCGTCGGGGCGGCTGCGTTGTCGCCGCCCCTGTAGTGGGGAGTGCCGGGGGACCCCACGCTACTTGCCTACAGTAGCGTGGGGCAGAAGGTAAGTGGGGAAAGGCCCTTGGAAACTTATACCCTGGAAATCTTGTTGATCTGAAAGATTTACTGGATTTGAATCTTGTTCTTCTACTGCAGACCCACACGGCTACCTACCTGAAGAAAAAACAAGGCCAATTCAAACAGACAGTGAGGAAAACACAGGGAATAAAAAAAATAAGCAAAAATAAAGCATTTTTCCTGGATATATTACATTCCTGGGTTTTTACAGCAGCTGCTGCGGGCAATTGAGGGGAGTTTGTGAGCATCTGAACTCCCCAGAAAGCCGGCAACAGTGGCCTCATAAAATATCTTTGGATGGTTAATTCCAAACCATCACGCTTCTAAAACATCCAGTTTGAACTTCAGTTTGAAAGGCAGCGACGACCATGCAGAGACAGCTGAGCTGCAGAATTTGCACAGGGATCGTTCCAAACTGAGCACGGAGTTCCTCAGAGTCAAATGTTGGAACGTTGGCAGCGCAGCTTGAAACCTCAAGCATCAGCCTCTCTGCCCAGGTCCTGGTAAACAGTGAAATATGTCCTTGTCACGGAGCCACCGTTTTTTCTAAAGGGCACGCAAACTGGGGCCGACCAGCACTGAAACGCTTGGACCAGCTTTGCGCTCATAAAAGGAAAGGAGGGATAAAATGTTGCCAGCCAACGGCGCATGGGAAACAAATAGGCCGGCCGTCTGGTTCGCCCGTACAAAATGGAAACTGGTTGCAGAGTCGGTGGGCACAGCTGCCTGGTTCACAGCCTGTGGGATCTTTAAGCTGCTCCCCGGAGTGAAATTTCGAAGCGGATTGTGATACTGTTGGGGTGTTTAGTTGAGGCAGAAATCGTTTTCATCAAGCCAGCAAAATCCTCCGTCTCCCATTTCAGGCCTTATCTACTTCCCGAAAGTACCTGTCTTAATATGCTTGGCAAAGATTGATCTGTTCTGAATTCTTTGATGGGTCGATAAAACTAGCTATATATGTTCAAGGTCATTCCAACGGTTATCTCTGGAAGCCGAATCCTGAGTTGCCGAACACCCTCCTGGGTTGATCTTGTCATGGATATGCAGAATATCACGGTGACGCTTGAGTGATTGCATCTCTCAACTGTGGCTTTATAAAGTTATTAATTTCCTTGCCAGTTTCCTATATTCCCATACGGTTTCAAAATGTGGGTGCAGAAATAAAACTACCAAAAATGGCTCTCAAACCTTGGCTTAAGAGCCCATTAAAAACACAAACTAGGGACACTTCTGAATGCCTCCTCAAGAGTTCTCCCCATAATGCTCCATTCTGATCTAAGTTGTTCGTGTCACAGCATAGATCTCTGGGCATGTCGTTTTTGTCTGGGCTACATTGGAATGGCCCTATTGTTTGCATAGACGCACATTGGTTCCATGCCACTTATCCATTTGGATACAGAAGAAGAGCCCCCATAATTTAGTGAGGAAACCAGAAGTGGGGAAGGGCCTGGCTGGAAGCCTGTGGCCATGATTCTTATATTGTTTGAATTTTATATGTGTTGTGTACTTTTATATGGTGGAAGGTTTTTTGTTTATACTGTTCTAGATTATTAAGGCCCCTTAATTACTTTTTCACCTCACTAAGTAAATGTGTTTACACAGTGTGTAACAGACTTCCCTCTGTGATACACCTCTGGAGATGTCAGCCACAGATGCAGGTGAAACGTTAGGAACAAGATCCACCAGACCACGGCCACACAGCCAGAGGTGGGATCCAGCAGGTCCTCGCAGGTTCCCGAGAGTAGGTTACTAACTATCTGTGTGTGCCGAGAGGGGGTTACTAATTGGTGATTTTGCCACGTGATTTTTGCCTTAGTTACGCCCCTCCTCTCAGCAGTAGCGCGCAGAACTTGAAGCAGTCTAGCAGGAGGTGCACTGGCGTGTGTGGCAGCCTGCACCTGAGTGCATTTGTTTCCCGCCCAAGGACCGGCACAGCGGCTGCATCCTTACCATAGCCCCACCCAGGAATGCCATGCCCCCAGAATGCCTGGCCACACACCTGTCGTGCTCCGCCCAGCCCCATTGGTGCTACGCCACAGTTTGAATCCCACCACCATGGGAACCTGTTACAAACATTTTTGGATCCCACCACTGCACACAGCCCAAAAAACCCACCAGAACCAGTTGAATCTGGCCATGAAAGCCTTCTACAATACATTGTTGAAACTTGACTACTCTGAGTTCTATGGATCTCTAAGACCTTAAAAGTCTGAGATATTGCTGTCTCCAGCCTTCCCTAGACACTTGAAATACTAAACAGACTGTAAAACAGGAACTGCTAATAAGAATTCTATTGTGCTTTGCCTCTAGAGAGCTTCTTAAAGGGACAGGGTCTAACTAAGGTTCCCTCCCACATAATACTGTACAAAAAACAACTAAACCCATTCTAACTAAGGGTACAACTGTGGCTTAAATAAAGAAAATAGTGAGGATGTCTCTGGAGGCATGGCAATACTTGCCTTGGATTGCCTTTTCCTTTTTAAAATAAACCTTCAGCTCATTTTTTAAAATGGTGTTTGCATGTTGGTTCAAAAAGAACTAATGGACAGGAGCCAGGCAGGGAGCCTGGATTCTTGACACCTGTGATGACCTGTAAGCATTTTAGCCCTTCCCTGGTTCTTTCCATGACCATTTGGGAGAGGACCAGGAGCAGGTGGTAACAGGCTTGTTTTCTTTTGCTTTACACACACATTAACTTTCTCAGCCTCTGGGCCAGACAGCCAACACCTGATCCTAACTTTGGTTTGGCCTTGAAGACTCTGCACTGCTTGAAAACTCTGTTAGTGATTTCACCCTGCTGGGTTCCCAAGGGTGGGGGTTAGAGGGACAACTGGGGAAGGGATATTAACCAGGAAATGCTGTGTCAAGGCTCATATCCGTTCGCAGAGTTCCCGTTCAATAAACCGATCTCTGCACCCAACAGTCTGGCTACTGAAGGGAGGTCAACAGAATCTGACATTCACATAGATAATTTTCCATTATCTTATACAAGGTTACAAGAGCCAGGACATCTTCTTCAGCTCCCCAGAAAAACACATTTCCTCTTCTGCTAATCTCTGTTCATCCCTTGATTCCCAAAGAAACAAAGGATCAGATGTTCAAAGAATCCTTTAGATTCTAGAGGATCCAGCAGACAACTGAAACTGTAGGCAGAGGCGTAGCTAGGGAAAATGGAGCCTGGTGCAAAATCTGAGTTTTGCTGCCCCCCCCATGTTTGTTTGTGTTTTTTGTATTTTTAGGGTTGTTTCAGCTTTTGGCCTGCAGGGGGAACAGTTTTTAGGCTTATCAGCACCAACATTTCAAGGTATCTTTAGGAGACACTCCTGATGATACCAGCCAGGTTTGGTGAAGTTTGGTTCAGAGAGTCCAAAGTTATGGACTCTCAAAGGTGTAGCCCACATCTCCTATTAGCTCCCATTACAAACAATGGGGGATGGGGCACCCCCTTTGGGAGTCCATAACTTTGGACCCCCTGAACCAAACCTCACCTAACTTGGGTGGTGTGATCAGGAGAGTCCCCCAAAAACTCCCTGAAATTTTGGTGCTGCTAGCCTAAAAACTGCGCCCCCTGCAGGCCAAAAACTGGAAAACACTAAAAAAATACGAAAAACAAAACTGAAATGTTTGCGGCCCCCAGGCGTGCGCCCGGTGCAACTCGCACCCCCGGCTCCCTTGTAGCTCCGCCTCTGTAGGTTGTTGTTTCTCTGGATTCCATTCCAGCAATCTAACAGCAGTGAAAAGCAGACTAGATCTTGCTAGTTCATTTTGCAGCAAAAACAGCTGTACAGATGCCGTAAGAGCAGGGCTGCCAGCTCTGGAGATTTGGGGAGTGAAGTCTGTAGAGCAGGGGTCTTCAAACTATGGCCCTCCAGATGTTCATGGACTACAATTCCCATCAGCCCCTGCCAGCATGGCCAATGGGTAGGGCTCATGGGAATTGTAGTCTATGAACATCTGGAGGGCCATAGTTTGAAGACCCCTGCTGTAGAGGAAAGGGGTTGAGGAGGGAAGAGACATCAGCAGGGTATAATGCCATAGACCCCACACTCTAAGCAGCCATTTTTCTCACGAAGAATTGATCTCTGTTGCTTGAAGAACAGCACAAGAATTCCAGGTGCCACCTGGAGGTTGGCAGGAAGAAGAGTTTGACTTTACACTCTGCCTTTCTCTCCTGCAAGGAGTCTCAAGGTGGCTTGTGAACTCTTTTCCCCTTCCCACAACAGGCACCTTCAGAGATTCCACAACAGGCACCTTGAGAGGTAGGTGGGGCTGAGAGCCCTCTGAAGAACTGTGACTGGCCCAAGGACACCCAGCAGCCTGCATGCGTAGGAGTGGGGAAACAAATCCGGTTCACAAGATAAGAGTCTTCTCCTCATGTGGAGGACTGAAAAATCAAATCTGGTTCTCCAGGTTAGAGCCCACCGGCTTTTAACTACTACAGTGCACTCAGTTTAGTAACAGGTTCCCATGGTGGTGGGATTCAAACTGTGGCATAGCGCCAATGGGGATGGGCGGGGCACAATGGGGGCGTTGGCTGGGCATTCCGGGGGTGGGGCATTCCTGGGCGGAGCTGTGGCAAGGACGCAGCCGCTGCGCTGGTCCTTGGGCGGGAAACCAATGCACGCAGGCGCAGGCTGCCTCGCACGCCGGTGCACCTCCTGCTAGACTGCTTCAAGTTCTGCGCGCTACTGCTGAGAGGAGGGGCGTAACTAAGGCAAAAATCATGTGGCAAAATCACCAATTAGTAACCCCCTCTCGGCACACACAAATAATTAGTAACCTGCTCTCGGGAACCTGTGAGAACCTGCTGGATCCCACCTCTGAGTGCACTACATCCTACGTAAGAGTTGTTAAAACAGACTCTGTGTGCTGGTCATTGTTTGTACAGCAAAGTGTGCCAAGTTTTGAAAGGCACAAATCTGTCAGGCCCCACCCAGGGTGGAACTTGGGCCTTGGTACAACCACCCAGGGTCAGGCTTGTGTAATCAAGGATGGAGCTTCATGGATTTAAAGGTACCTCTGGATACAGCTGTCAAAGATTGGGAGTTTGAAGCTCCCAATCTTGAGCCAGCCGCACTGTCAGCCTAATGTACCTCATGAGTTACCGGCTCTGGGATGGAAAATACCCTGAGATTTTGGGGATAGAGTCTGGTGGTTATTTCCCTGGACCTCATTGTTCATGTGTCCTTTGAATAAAACTAGCAAACTAACTATAGTGCAAAACAGCATGTATGGCCCCTTCCACACATGCAGAATAATTCACTTTCAATCCATTTTCACAATTGTCTGCAAGTGGATTTTGCTATTCCACACAGCTGCAAAGTGCATTGACTCATTTTGCTGACTCATTTTGCTGAAAACCGGTGTACGGCTGCCATGAAAAGAAGGTTGAAAACAAAAGTGGTATCGCAAGGCTACCATAAAGTCTACAAGAATAATCCTATAGCTGATTTGTGACATACTTGTATACTTTATGCTCTGTCAGTTGAAATGTAATAGAAATGTAAAAGAATTATATTGCATAATAAGTTCTTCTTTTTTTGCACTCCAGTTGGAGGCTTATTATTGTCAGCAATAAGCTATAACCTTGTGGTACAACTTTTGTTTTCTACCTTGTGGTTGTGTACCACCCCCTTTTTCTCAGTATGATGAAAAGAAGAAGAAGAAAAGTTGGAAGTATATCCCCTCTTTCTCTCCTGTAATGGGTCTCAAAGGGGTTTACAGACTCCCTTCCCTTCCCCCCCCCCCACAACATACACCCTGAGGTAAGTGGGGCTGAGATCTCCAAAAAGCTGTGGCTAGCCCAAGGGCACCCAGCTGGTGTGTGTTGGAGTGCACAGGCTAATCTTAGTTCCCCAGATAAGCCTCCACAGCTCAAATGGCAGAGCGGGGAATCAAACCCGGTTCTCCAGATTAGAGGTCACCTGCTCTTAATCATATCACTGCTGCTCCAAGAAGGATGGCAGCTTTGGGTCGGGAAATATCTGGAGATTGTGGAGTGGAGCCTGAATAGGGAAGGGTTTGGGGAAGCGAAGAAGCTTAGCATGGAACAGTGCCGTGCAGTCCACACATACAGTCCACACAAAGGGGAACTTTTTCGTCCCTGTGGGGTGGGGGGGCGGGGAATGGGTATACCAACCAATTAACCCTAATATGACATTCACCACAAGTGGGGGAAATAGCCATGCTACCAGAAAACTGTCTAGTTGGCCATTTTATGCCAATCACCTGGGTTTTTTTAAACAAACAAACTTCTTCCTTAATGAAGGCTGAACAGGTGCGTTTTCCGGATGGACATCATATTCTGGGGGGAAACCGGGATCATACATACCAGGTTGTAGTAGTAGTAGTAGTAGTAGTAGTAGTAGTAGTAGTAGTAGTAGTAGTAGTAGTAGTAATAATAATAATAATAATAATAATAATAATAATAATAATAATAATAATTTTATATACCGCCCTCCTCAAGGGCTCAGGGCAGTTCACAACAAGGTTAAAACATACATTAAAACATAATTTAAATACCAATTACATAAAAACAGAACCCATTTTAAAATGTGGATGGTGTCTGGCTACCCCCCTCCCCCCTTGTTTGGTTTCTCCCTTTGCATGGCTGCCCGTTGGCGAGTTCAGATTGGGAGGAAGAACTCCAGGTGATTATGCACGGCCTCTGATTTAGCTTCCTTTTCCAAGCCAACGTTTTCGCACAGGCAGGAACAGTCCTGTTTTTTTTAACTTTCTGATTGGCTGCAGCTGTGGGGCAGGGAAAGCTGGCGGCGAGGTGGGAAAAATAAACCGGTCCGTACCCCGCGCTGTTTGCATGGGAGCGGGAGTGGCGCAGGCTTTTTCAAAAGAACCGCCAATTGGGTGGTTTTTGACAGCCACAGGATTAGGGAAACCTTGTAGGGTGGGCCTGAGTTAGACCTGGAAGCCACGCAGAATGTTTCACCTCCTTATTCCAGGATATCTGGTCCGTGTGGAAAATGCAGGGTGTGTTTCCCACCCCCAGGAACTGTTATTTTCCTCCATGGCATGAAAAGTTTCATCTGCCATTTTCACACATTAAGCCACTCTTAAAGAGACAGTAACCTTTCCTGCCACTTCCCAATTGCTGACAAACCTATCTAAACCTCGAAGATACATGAGCCTACCAAACTAGAGAGTGAAATTATGTTTTGTTTTTGTGCCTTTTAGTCTGAAGCGTTCTTCTGGCTATCCTGGGATGCTGTTTCGTTATTGATTAAGAAGGCAAAGAACGGGCATTCGCTGAGATTAACAGCTTGAAAAGCCTGAAGTTTCTAGCTTGGTTTTGTTCTGCACAGCACAATCCAGCAGATCATAGAGGATCCATAATTTATCTTCCTCTTTGTAAACTATTTTATCGATTAAAGCATCCTTTTATTTTTATTTTTTTTCCCAAACAGCCATTCCTCTTCTCTGCACCTGAAGTCCTGGAAAATTATTTGAAATTCTGTTGCTTATGATGGAAGAATTGATGTGTATGTGTATATGTGTGATAAAATTAACTTTATAGAATCACAAAACTTTTCTCTATTCTTCACAGGTAGGCTCTCCTTCCCCCCACCCCCACCCCCAAGGAGTAAGACCCAATGTCCTTTTCTCTGGTTTCGTCTTTAATTCAGGTTCTCTCTCCATTTCATTGCTCAGAGTATATGGTGGAGCTAAACACATATATTGCTAGATACTTTTAAATTGCTGAATGGAGAAGATTCGATGCAAATAGATCCATCAGCTTTTTAATAAATTAGGCAGCCCGAATTTGTCTGGCATCAGGATCATCAATATAACTTGTCGTTGGACCGAGGGTCCAGCAGATGGATTATGCAGGAGCTGGTGCAGTTCTTGGCCCCGTATGTCACCTTGAGCTCTTTAGAGGAAAGGTGGGGAAAAACTGTCCAGAGATGGCAAATCACAGAAAAATATGCCAACACAGAGACCAATCAGTTAATGCACCAGCACAGGGACAACTTTAAGAAGCCAGCACTAACGTCAAGGCACAGAGCAAGCCAATCAGTCAGAAATATATCAATGTCAATGGAAAGCTTCTGAAAATATATATTGACAAGGTCTAGCTTGGTGACTAGACGAGATCATCACCCTCCAGGAGGTGCTTGGAGTTCTCCCAGAGAGCCAGTGTGGTGTAGTGGATCAGAACAGGTGGATTCTAATCTGCAGAACTGGGTTTGATTCCCCACTCCTCCATCTGAGTGGCGGAGGTTTATCTGGTGAACCAGATGTGTTTCTGCATTCCTACATTCCCTGCTACAAGGTGACCTTACTGGGCCCAGTCCACGAAGTTCTTGCGGGAACTCTCCTCAGCCCCACCATACCCCTAACAAGGTGTCTGTATTTGTGTGGGAGAGGAAGGGAAAGGATCTTATGTAAGCCACCTTGAGTCTCCTTCAAAGGGAGAAAAAAAGGTTTGGGAGTATAAATCAAACTCCCTCGAAATCCTGCCTCCCTCGTCCTCGAATCCTCCTCCTCCTCGAATCCTCCCTGCGCTCGCCTTGCCGCCCGCCCTTGCATAGTCTTCTTTCTTCTTCTTCTTCTTCTTCTTCTTCTTCTTCTTCTTCTTCTTCTTCTTCTTCTTCTTCTTCTTCTTCTTCTTCTTCTTCTTCTTCTTCTTCTTCTTCTTCTTCTGTATAAATGGACAATCACGATTCCAAAATTGCCCGACCTTTTGCTAATTATAGTGTCCTCGCTGATTCCCCACTCTAAAAGGGAGAGACTTCCCACCACCTCGGATAACACATCCTATTTCCAAGTCTCTAGGAATTTACCAAACTGAAGTTGGCAACCTGGTGAGAGCATAGAGGAAGCAGTTACTTGAGTAAGTGGTACTCTTTGGAGGTTTTCAGACGGACAGCTGTTGGTTTGAAGTGGTTTGGATTTTCCGCAAGGGGCAAGGGGTTGGTCTAGATGTCCTCAAATGCAACTTCCAGCTGTATAATTCTACATACAAATAGAATGAGCAGCATCTGTCCAAAACACAAATGCTCAGGAAGCATCTTGAAGCTTTGTCGTTATCCTGTTTGAAATGCTCGGCAGACGTCTCTGTTGCCATCTGTCAAATTTAGAAACAAAGCCATCCTAACAATGTTCATAAAATACTGATCACACCTGGAGCATCGTTTTAATAATGATAATTCCAATGACGTTAATGCACTGCTCCCTTTTGAAGATGTTGGCTACCTGTTCAAGCGATATCAGGTTAATGTGCTGTGTGGTCAGAGCTTGTTAAGCATCCATTCGGTTATAAAGAGTTTTCATCTACTGGGCCGCATCCCTTTCTTCCGCTTTTAATCAGCGGTTTACATTTTCAATTCATTCACCAGATGATAAAATTCTTTAATTAAAAAAAGGTAATTTATTCCCACTGGTTTCAGGCAATGGCGGGCTCGGCATACTGAGAAAGGACAAGAAAGAAAAAAAATTGGTCATGTTAACCCATAGGTGTCAAACTTGTGGCCCTCCAGATGTTATGGACTACAGTTCCCATCATCCCTTGCCAGCATGATGTGTTAACCCATTCACCTGTGTGTTAACCCATTCATTAAAGCAGGGGTGTATCATCCAGGGGAATATATGGGGTCAAACGTCCCTGGGCTGGGGCCATTTAGTCACAGGGGGTGTAAAATTGCCCCCGCACCTCTCCTCCTTTCCGCCTGGTCCATACACTGACTTTGAGATAACTTCATGCAAAAAAAGTTGTTTGGTTGTGGTGGGGGAGGCTCCAGCTTCATCTTCCTTCAAAGAATCAACTGCTTGAAGATTGTCAGCCGAATTCACTACCCTGGTGACCCCACATGCTCCCACAGCAGTGCTGAAGTTGCAGGAAGGCCGGGGCAATCTCTGCAGTCTGGCTGCACAGCCCCTCAGTGGTAGCAGCAGCTTCGAGCGGAAAGGATCATGTGTTTCCTAGCCTGCCCACTTGCTCCCAATTTTCAGCTCGCTGGCTTTTTCTATGTGCTCCCGACCTTCAGTTTCGCGGCCTGCTGCCTCCACGTGCATTCACAGCAGGCCTTAAGGATGGTTTCACTTGATGCCAATTTGATACCTCACAGTTAAAAAAAGTGGCGTATAAATCCAAACTCTCCTTTTTCATCTTTGTACTGGAGTTGTGAGCCTCCAGGGAGAACCTGAAGATCTCAACCATTATAGTTCATCTGCAGACTTCACAGATGAGTTCCCCGGGGGAGGGGGGGAAGGGATGCTTTGAAGCAGAGGTGGGATCCAGCAGGTTCTCACAGGTTCCCGAGAGTAGGTTACTAATTATTTGTGTTAGTAGTAGAAAGGGTTACTAGTGGTGATTTTTTGCCGCATGATTTTTGCCTTAATTACGCCCTCCTCTCAGCAATGTAAGCGGCGCCAGAACTTGAAGCGGTCCCTGGCAGGAGGTGCACCAGCGTGCGACGGGGCAGATCTGGAGACCTGCGTGCGTTTTATTAGTTTCCATAGCTTAAGAGACGGTAGCAGCAGCTGTGTCCTTACTTACAGACCCTGCCCAGGAATGCCCCACCCCCAGAATGCCCGGCCATGCCCCCGTCGTGCCCCGCCCAGCCCCATTGGCGCTATGCCACAGTTTGAATCCCACCACCATGGGAACCTGTTACTAAATTTTTTGGATCCCACCACTGCTTTGAAGGGTGGGCTCTGTAGCATTGTATCCCACTGAAGTCCATGTTCTTCCCAGGTCTGTCACTGGTGAGTCCTTCTCCATCATTTGATATGACTGGAAATGTGTACAGGACCCTTTCCAGAACTGTTTTGGCTTCTAGGTACATTCCCACTTGCCCTCATAGCTTTATTTTACAGAAACCGAGGCTTGGAAGGCTCAGCAATATTTTTGTGGTTGCCTAGAAACCTAAAAAAATGGCGGCTGAGAGCTCAGCAGTCATTCTTTCTTTAAAGCTACAGACATCGTTTTCATTATGTGGAGGGGTTAATCCCACCCTTTTTTTAGACTTTATATTTTTCTACAAGCCTGGGGCTTCATCCCTATCTACCTTTAGCTGCATTTTGTGGCTCAGTTATTCCCTACAGTATGGCCTGGTTCAGAATTAGACATACGATTGGTTGAATTTGCACATGGGAGAAAAAGAAATGGAAATGGGGAAGGCGTCAAAGAAGCAGGCATGAGAGATTGAAATATTTCTTATTCTGGGTTTAAAGGCTGCTGCGAAAGAGTATTTTGTCTATTTATGTCAGCAGATCATTAGAGGAGGGCTATTTTGCATGGCTATTGCTGCCACTGTTGGGGGGGGGGGTTGCGTGCCCCACCTCCCCCGATGAACACCATCCGTCAGCTTGCAAATTCTAATATAAATGTCCTTTGGTAGCTTTCCAAGTTCAATATTTATGGAAATACTGGTACATATGTAGATCAGATTTCATAAAGTGAATATTTATGGGGAAAAAAGAGAGAAGCTTCTCGGAGTGAATGTCAAAAAAAAATCAGAGATTATCTGTGGCACTGTTCATTGAAATTCATCAGCAAGGGCCTGTAAATAACCATTACAGGTGTCATTCATTTGGCAAAGTTCCTTTGAATTATCTCTTGCATGAATTTGAACTCATCAGCACTTTGCAGGGAAAGGAAAGAGCCAAGGGATTGGTCTCCACGCCGTCTTTCCTTCTGTGCTAAGGGGACCAGGCAGAGGTTCTAGGCTTATTCCTTTTAATTAATGTGCGCATTCCTTGGTTTTACATCTGGCTTCCCAGCAAAAGTCCCAAAGCAGCTAACAAGTGCCAAGTGGAAGAGGAGAGAATTATGTATCCTGTCTGAGTTCCATGGCTGAAGGGAGGGCCATAAATGTGAGAGGTAGATATCGCATTAAAGGGGAATAGGCAGCGCTGCCCCTGCGGAGACTATTGGAAGGAGGAGGAGGAGGAGGAGTTTGGTTTTATACCCTGCTTTTCATATTTTAATGACCCTTCTCCATTTCCTCAGTTGACCATCTATGGTCCATTCTACACAGCACAAAAAAAAATACATCTGGGGGATGTCTTCAAAAGAGACTACGGCCCCTTCCTCACACGCAAAATAATGCGTTTTCAAACTACTTTCACAACTGTTTGCAAGTGGATTTTGCCATTCCGCACAGCTTCAAAGAGCACTGAAAGTAGTTTGAAAGTGCATTATTCTGCATGTGCGGAATGAGCCTACTTCTTCATTTTACTCCACACACCCAAAATAAAAAGTCTCAGGGACATATTTTTTTAAAAAAGCTGCCTCTTTTGTTTGTTCTGAGACAGCCCAGATGTCATAAGGAAAAGAGGATATTCCTCACCCAAAAGTTCAGCTCTCTGGTCAGTGTCCTCCTCAACTTGTGCTCAACATTTTGTGTCCTGCTGAAGGGATTCTCCCTGCATCTTCTGAAGGTTGCTCCAGGATGTTTGCTCTGCAGGCTCCGATCCTGAGTGCTTTTTCAGCCCCAAAAGTAAATAGTTGTAATAATCTCTTCCTGCTGATTCTGGCAATATATTATTTTCCTTTAAAAAACATTTTTTTTAAAAAAAAGGAGCTATATTCAAAGATAGGCAGACATGCACATGAGAATCTTAGCTGCTCAGAAGGTGGATCTACCAGTCATTGAAAAGCATTTGGTAGACCTGTCCGCCGTAGTCTGCACAGAATGCTTTTCAATGGCTGGTAGACTCATCTTTCGAGCGGCTAAGATTCTTGTGTGTGTGTCTGTGTATCTTCAAATACAGCTCCCCCAAAATTAAAAAAAGAAAAACGATGTATTGCCAGATCCTCTGAAGATGCCAGCTACAGATGCAGGCGAAACGTCAGGAGAGAATGCTGCTAGAACACGGCCATACAGCTCGGAAACCACACAGCACCCCGATGTATTGCCAGAATTGCCAGAACGAGTTGAGTACAACTAATTCTAATCTGGAGAACTGGGTTTGATTCCCGACTCCTCCACCAGAGTGGCAGAGGCTTAGCTGGTGAACCAGATATGTTTCCACACTCCTACATTCCCGCTGGGTGACCTTGGGCTAGTCACAGTTCTTCGCAACTCTCTCTGCCCCACCTGCCTCACAAGGTGTCTGTTGTGGGGAGAGGAGGGGAAAGGGGCTTGTAAACCACCTTGAGTCTCCTAACAGGGGAGATAGGTGGGGTATACATCCAAACTCCTCTTCCTCCTCCAATGGAGGCAGGGAGTATCCCTTCAGCAGTATTCAAACTGTCCAGTGAAAGCTGAGGAGGAAACTGACCAGAGAACTTAATGGTTGGAAGGGAAACATAAGATATTCATGAGCTCCTGAACTCTGCTCAACCAGGGAAGAGACATCTTGAAGATGACTTGAAGGAAAGAGGTCCTCCTTCTAGCAATTTCAAAATAAGATGGCTTGAGCTGAAATAAGGTCTGAGGATGTCTTGGGTGAAAAGCTGTGTGGAGTTCCTCCTGCAGACACCTTTTTTGTTTTGTTTTTTGCATCCTCAGGCTCTTATTTGTGCTGTGCGGAATGGACCTATGCTGTTCACCCCAACACAACTCTATATCTGAGATCACTTTTCTTGACCTTCTCTCCCTTTGCCAATTTATACCGTGTTTCCCCGAATATGACAGTGTCTTATATTAATTTTTGCTCCCAAAGATGTGCTATGTCTTATTTTCAGGGGATGTCTTATTTTTCCTGTGTTCTGTTCGTCGGGCATGCTTCCAAACAAAAACTTTGCTATGTCTTACTTTCGGGGGATGCCTTATATTTCACATTTCAGCAAAACCTCTACTATGTCTTTTTGGGGGGGGATGTCTTATATTAGGGGAAACAGGGTAGTTAACCTTTTTTGAATGGAGGCAAACAAAAATAAATGCTCGTAGTGGTGGGTTTTCCCGGCTGTTTGGCTGTGGTTAAGATCTGTCAGATCATGGCCACATAGTCCGAAAAACCCACCCCAACCAGTTGAATCCGGCCGTGAAAACCTTCGATGATACAAAAATAAATGCGTTCTACTTAAGGGATGGTGGCACAACAGATTTACACGGTGGCCTTACACAGTTCACATTTCCTCTCCATTCTCTGCTAACCCAGAACATCGTGTCGGCTTGACCTGCACTGCTCAAAGGGCAGAGAGTCGATCCTTTCACGGAGCTATGCCAAATTCCTCTGACCCCGGGGAAAAAATACTTGGCCTTTCTGAATCTGGAGAAACAGACAGTCCGGTAATGAGGTCTTCCGGCTGAGCTTCAGGGTGCAGCCACAGAGAATATGCCTCTTCTTTTCTGAGTAATACATTGTTTACTGTTTACGTGCACAGGTTGCTTTGCTGAAGAGAGCCACTAGGGATCCCAATTGGGGATTTCTACCTACTCAGGAGTATTATTATTATTATTATTAAATTAAATTTCTAGACCGCTTTCCCCCCTAGGGGCTCAGGGCAGTGAACAACAGCAATAAAAACAGCTTTAAAACATAACATAAAACAACTAACTATCAATAATAAAACCAGGAACGATATAGCGTCAGATGGCGTTTCATCCCCCCCTCCCCTTCCTCACCTTCATGCCCACAGGAGGCCAGATGAAATGGCAGCGATGTATTTAACCAGGGTGGCCAAATGCCTGGTGGAACAGGTCCATCTTACAGGCCCTGCGGAAACTACAGTTCTTTCCGGAGATGGGATCCAGCAGGTCCTCACAGGTTTCCGAGAGTAGGTTACTAATTATTTGTGTGTGCCGAGAGGGGGTTACTAATTGGTGATTTTGCCACGTGATTTTTGCCTTAGTTACGCCCCTCCTCTTAGCAGTAGCGCGCAGAACTTGAAGCAGAGTAGCAGGAGGTGCACCGGCGTGCGTGGCAGCCTGCGCCTGCGTGCATTTGTAACCTCAGCTTGTGGGTTCTGTGGGGCAGTACTTGGAAGGAGTTGCAAAGAACTAAATTTAAACAAAACAGTTTACTTCTCTTTACAAATAACATTAAACATCGACATTTAACGTTACAATTCAAGGTCCTGTTCAGGTTGCATTTCAAGTCCTTCTATTTACAGTCTACTGATACTGCCAAGTCCAATTCTTCTTTGCAAGTGGTTGGTTTTGAAGACTCCAAGGGCTTGATGAACAGGATGCAACATGATGAAGGTTTCCAGGAGAACTCTCACCCATTACAACCACAAAAAGAAAACCCTGAAACAATAAACTCCAACATTTACAACATAGCAAAAACAACAACTACCTTCCCAGTAGTTCCCAACAATATTGCAATTACCTCAACAAGGTGTTAAGGGCTTATAGAAATCAAGGTCCGAGTCTGGTACCCTTGTCTTCTCCAAAGAGCTCTCTCCTGCAGCCTCTTGCTGCTCTGAGTCTCCACCCCTTACTGGGTCAACCCATTCTGGGCCAACCCATTCTGGGCATGGGGGTTACACATTCATTTCCTGCCCAAGGACTGGCGCAGCGGCAGCGTCCTTGCCACCGCCCTGCCCAGGAATGCCCTGCCCCCGGAATGCCTGGCCATGCCCCCGTCGTGCCCTGCCAGCCCCATTGGCGCTATGCCATAGTTTGAATCCCACCACCATGGGAACCTGTTACTAAAAATTTTGGATCACACCACTGGCTCTTTCCCCCTCAACTATATGCACAAAGTTCAATAGGAATATTGTTAAAACGGATGCCTTTTTTGGTTCAGTTTCTCGCAAGTAAAGTCAATAAGCATATTATCGAAAATGGTGTGTTTTGGCGGGGGTGGGGGGGAATCATAAATGCTAGCACTGAAGACCAATGTAAAGTGTCAGTCCTGGCTCCTGCCAGGTCTGGCATCACCCGGCAGCATCCAAGGTCACGCCTGCACTCGCTGTTATCTGTATGTTACTAGACCATTCTGTTTCAATCGCTGTGCTTGTAACTAGTGAAGTCTGCCTCCCCCATTTCTCCCACTTTATCCCATTAAAAACTCTTTATTTATAATATTGTTGCACAAATAGAACTTGCGTACTGTCCCGCTAAAAATAATGGTTATGGCCATGTCAGTGAAAGAAGCAGCAGCTCTATTGACTGCAATGCCCTTGACCAGATGAATGGTGCCCCTACATTTAGAATGCTGTGTATAGTTCTACAATGCCAGTTTTTTGAAAAGGATATCCTAGAGCTGAAACAAATGCATAAAAGGGCAGCTAAAATGAATCCAGGAGTCAAAATGCCTTCCCTACAAGAAAAGGCGAAAGAAATTGGGGGCTTTCAGTTCGAAAAAATGTCCAAGTGAAAGGCACGTGTTAGGTTGCTAAAATAATGTACAGTGTGAAGAAAGCAGTCAGAGAGATGTTTGATTCCATTTCTGGTAATAAAACTCAATATAACCTTGTGAAATGGAGAAGATTCAGAACAGACATACAGAATATTTTTCCTACCCATATTTACTTTTTCAGGATATTTCTACCTTCCTTTTCTCCCCAAACTGACCAATATGCCTTGCAGAAAGTTCAAAACTACCAATTCAAATACTCTTTAGACAATAAAAAAGAAAGCAAACACATCCCAGATGGGTCTCCTGATTTTCTAGACTAGCTAATCTGAATTATTATTTTTTAACATGGGTTTTTCCTACCTGGAACAAAACTGCAGCAATCTTTTCTCTGTTTCACCCTACTTAGAAACAGGCTGAATTATTACTGGTAAGACTGGTAAAAGGTTGGCACATATTGTATACACCTTGGATAAAAAACAAAGACATTGAAAATAGCTGGGAATGCAAGCACCAAAAATGGGTAAAAAGAAAGTGACACAATAACAACACCCAAAAAATAACTCCCCAACAGAAATGGAAAGGACATTTTTACCTCCCTGATCTGGATAGCTCAGGCTAGTTTGACCTCATTAGGTAATGAAAGCTACCAGGGTTCGGCCATGGTTAGCACTTGGATGGGAGACCACTAAGGAAATTGAGGGTTGCTGCACCGAGGTAAGTAATGGCAAACTACCTCTGAATGTGTCTTGATTTAAAAAAAACTCTACAGCCACCATGAGTGAACAGCACTCCAGATGTTCATGGACTACAA